>NC_143131.1:54764242-55066296 GCF_059928025.1 Delphinapterus leucas | reverse complement strand
GGAAGCCCGAAAATTCTTTTAAATTCCATCCCCCCTAGAGACTTTTCTCTGCAAGTACACGCGGGTTTATGGGCTGGAGGACACAATGTGCACGCACAAACGGGGTCCCCCAGCAACTGAAAGTAGGGAGAAATGCCATCACAGTGGCACCCTGATTCTCATTAGGGGAAGAAACATGAGATGCTTGACCCTTTCATGTTACTTGCTGAGAGGCTTATGTAGGGTGAGAGACGGGGTCAAAACAGGCCAGCTGTAGACAACTGTTTTGCCACTGACTTTGCAGACATTTCCCAAAGCCCTGTAGCACCCGATACCCGTACCGGCATAACTGCACACACACAGGGAGAGTGAGCCTTCTTTCATAACAGCTGCAGCTTCTTAACGGAATGGCCTTTCCACTGAACCTGTCATAGAGACTAGCCCAAAGCCCCTGTCAACAAGAATATTAAAAATTCAGGAAGAAGTTGAGTAAACAGGGCACTGTTACTTAAAGTGGTACTTGGTCAGGCCGCCCCGGCCAACAGAGATCCAGGGACTACTGAATGACCTCAAGTGTTCTGGACCAGAACGAATAAGGAGAAACTTCTGTGAGCAAGAAAAATAACCAGGTCAACCTCCTAGAGCCCTGGGTGTGAACAAAAGGCTAGGGTCAGAAGGGTACCCCAAGCAGTGTGTCAAGGCTCGGACCAACCTCGAGAGGAACATCCAGGGATGCACTGGGATTGTGTCACGGATGGAATGTGGGCTGCAGGCTGAGCACTGTGCTGAAGGCAAAGTGACAGAGTCCCTGCACACGGGTGTGAGAGAAGAGCGGGGTGCACATTTAGGGGAGGGATCAGACACTCTCCAGGGGAGGACGGATGACAACTCTGAGCAGCTGTCTGCAAAGTTCAGGACTGCAGAGCCGTTCCAGTGACTTTAGGGAATTAAGATCTTTGGGGCAGGAGTTCCAGACAAAACTATGAATTTAGTCTAGCTTCCAGTTGCTTCCAGACAAAAACCTGGGCGTCATTCTTGGCATCTCTCTCTCTCTCTCCCTCTCTCGCCCCCACCCCACGTCCAGTCTATCAGGGAATCCTATTGGCCCTATTTTCAAAATATATCTCAATTCCGCCCAGTTCTCAACACCTCTGCTGCTATCACCCTGGTCCAATCTATAGCATCTCTCACCTCAATTACTGAAATAACTTCTCCAGGGTTCTTATTTCCACCTTTGCTCCCCTGCAATCCACACAGCAGCCAGAGGGATACAATGAAAATGTGAGTCAGATGGTGTCCCTTCTCTGCTGGAAACCCTCCAATGGCTCCCCATCTTACTCAGAGGAAAAGCCAAATCCTTCCACTGTCTTACAAGGTCCTGCGCAGACTGGGCCCATGGTCCCTTGGTCCTCATCTCCTCCTGCTCTCAGCCTCACTCCCTCACTCTGGCCGTACCGGCATCCTCATCCTCCTTGAACTGACCATGTCCACTCCTGCCTCAGGGACTTCCTCAACTATACTTCCCTCGGCCTGGGAAGCTCCTTCCCAGGATATATTCATGACTCACCCCTCAGCTCATTCATTCTTTTCTCAAATATGAAATTCTCAGGAAGATCTACCCCATCCAAAATTACAAGTGCATCCCCTTTGAACTGCTCTACTATTTTCATATCATTTATCACTTTCTAATGTGATATATAAGCACTATATATAGAATGCATTTATTATACATTGTCCTTCCTCACACTAAAATGCAAAGTTCCATGAGAGCAAGGAGTTTTATGTAGTTTGTCAGTTGGTGGATTTTTTGAGGCTACTAGAATGTCTGGCTTACAGATGGCTCTCAATACAAATAGTTTAAATGAATAAGTAAAGTAATTTAGGGTTGAAGCCATCGAATGGCCCCTTCACCAGACTAGTAGCTCCTCTATGGCAGGAAAGGTACCATCCATCCATTCATACGTGTGATACATATTTATTGAGCACCTAACCTACACAAAGCACTTTGCTGGGGTCTAAAATATAATGGCGAAAAAAACATAGACGGTCCTACCTTCAAGGAGCTTACAACTTAGTGACTGGAGACAGATAACCCTGCAAATAAGGGTTATTCAACAATAACCCTGCAAATAAGGAGATAATTACAATTGACATAAGTGTACTATTAAAATAGTCCAGGAAAGACATTCTGTTTTGAGTTAGGTTGGTAGCAGAGGAAATGGAAAGAGCTGAACTGATTCGAGATTACTTAGAAGATGGAAAATACAGGCGTTGTCAATGGATCAGATGGGGTTGGAGAGAATTTTATGACAAAGGTGAGTCCTGAATTTCTGGTTTAAGAAACTGGGTGGATTGAAGTGCCCTTTGCATGGGTTAGTGTAGGAGGCTTGATAACGGACCCTCAAAAGATATCCATGTCCTCAACTCTGGAACCTGTGAATGCTACCTTATCTGGAAAAAGAGTATTTACAGATATGATTAATTTAAGGGTCTTGAGAATGAGAGATTATTCTGGATTAACTGGATGGGCCCTAAATACAATCTTCCTTATAAGAGGGAAGCAAAGGGAGATTTAAACACACACATACAAGAAGGCAATGTGAAAATGGAACAAAAAGAGACTTAAAGATGCTGCCCTTGAAAATTGGAGTGATGTGGCCACAAGCCAAGTCTGATAATTAATTTTCTGTGTCACCTTGACTGGGCCATGGGATGTCCAGACATTTGGTCGAACATCATTCTGGGTGTGTTTGTCAGGGTGTTTCCTGATGAGATTTTGTTTGACTCAGTAGACTGAGTAAAGCAGGTTGTCCTCCCTAATGTGGGTGGGCCTCATCCAATAAATTGGAGACCTGAATAGAACAAAAAGTCTGAGAAAGAGGAAACTTCTCCTGCCTAATTGCTTGAATCAAGACAGTCCTCTTCTCCTGCCCTCAGACCGGAATTTACAGCATGGACCCTCCTGAGTCTCTAGCTTGACGACTGCAGGTCTTCTCACCCTCCATAGTTACACGAGCCAGTTCCTTATAATAAAACTATACATACATACACACAAACACACACACACTACTGGTTCTGTTTTTCTGGGAAACCCTCACTAATACACCAAGAAATGTTGGCAACCACCGGAAACTGGAAGAATCAAGGAACAGATTTATCCCTGAAGCCCCCAGAGAAAGTGTAGTCCTGCTGACATCCTGATTCAGCCCAGAGGAACTAATTTTAGATTTCTGGCCTCCAGACTGGGAGTATAAGTGTGTGCTGTTTTAAGCCAATCCATTTGTAGTAATTCATTACAGAAGTCACAGGAAACTAACGCAATGGGAAGCAGTGTAAGAGGATCATCTAAGGGTAAGGGGACATCAAGATTCAGTTTGGAATATGGGATCTGAGATGCCTGTCACACACCTAATGGAGAAGCAGGCCAAAAAGGGATTTGGATATGCAGGTAGGAGACTGATGGAATGGTCTGAGCAATCATTATCAGTCCCACGGTCCCAGAGCCTGGAAACCATGAGAAGTAGAGTGAAAAGGAAAGATGGCCAAGCACCATGTCCTGAGGAACTCTCAACATTGAGAGGACAGGTAGAAAGGTAGCCTGAAAAAGAAACAGGAGATCATGGGGTCTTTGAGGCCAAGAGATATGAATGTTTTTGAATGACAAGAGTGATAAATTCTGGAACAGAACCCAGTCTGGAGTAGATTTAAGATTGAACGGTTGATGGGAAAGCAGAGAGAGCCTGTGCGGGCAACTTATTCTTGAATTTTGTTTGACTTGGAACGCACATAAAGAGAGTGGATAGTTGCTACGGACAATGGATCCAGGGAGGATTTTTCATTCTTATGTTCAGATAAAAGAGTTTCAGGCATTGTGTATGACTTGGAAATGACCCAATAGAATGGAAACAAATAGAAATTCAAGTGAGGGTGAGGTTACCTGCTGAAGCCTAAGAAGGGGAGCATACAGAGATCAGGTCTCAATCCTGGCTGTAGTTTAGGTGTCCCTGAAGACATTTTAAAAATTCTGATTCCCAGCCTGCACTCAAGACCAAAGACACCAGATTTTCTGAGTTGGGAGCCAGACATCAGTCACTGTTAAAGCTTCCCAGGTGATTCCAATGAGTGGTCCGTGGGATTCAGAGCACATCTGGAAGGAGTGGCATTGGGTCCAAGGAGAATCAGGTGCAGGTGCAAATAAGTTTGGAGGTTTGGTGGGTGTAAGTTAGAGACTTCCCAACTTCACCTTTATATTTCCAAAATTCAAGACAAGGTCAAGTGCTAAGCATGTGCTGAGTGTATAAATGAATAAGGAGAAGACTGAGAGCTGAAGAAAAAACGACATTGTTCATACTGAGAGTGGAAAGGGGAAGATGCCTCAACTGGAAAAATGTGGGAAGAGTGTGGAAAGGGCTGTGAATTTATAGCTATACCTTCCATCCATTCATTCAACTGGCATTCATCAGACAGACACCAAACCAGGCTGTGGGGATAAAACATAAGCAAGGCATTGTCCCCAACCTCACAGCTTTCACAATTCAATGGAGGAGAGGGACATACAAGGAAACAGAACATTCAAGAGCTGTAATAGAATCAAGCACAAGGGATAGTGGGAACGTAGACCTTTGTAGGGACAGAAGTCACCTCCTCCCATAACAGTACTTGGCACATGCTCTTGAGACATATTCATTGTACTCCAAGCACCTTATCATCCTGAGGAAACAGAGGAGGAAATGACAGCTCAGCTCTTATTCTGCAGGTATGACTAAAGCAACCCTAAAACTGTAATGACATGTCAGCTGGTCAGTGCCACATGGGGTCTCTAAGCAGGAGAAAGCCTCAGCTGTCAGGCAGGGTGGTGGCAATGCTGAGGTCAACATGGGATGTTCTACATCAGGGGTCCCCAACCCCCGGGGACGAGGACCACTACCGGCCCTCAGCCTGTTAGGAACGGGGCCGCACAGCAGGAGGTGAGCGGTGGACGAGCGAGGGAAGCTTCATCTGCCGCTCCCCATGGCTCGCATTACCTCCTGAACCATCCCTCCTCCCCCACCATTCCCCCGCCCCCGTCCATGGAAAAGTTGTCTTCCACGAAACTGGTCCCTGGTCCCAAAAAGGATGGGGACCACTGCTCTACGTGGTAATCTTCCAGGTGACATTCAGAAAGTGGTCACTAGGTGGCAGGGTTAACGTTTGCAAAAGAGCTGCCAGTAGCAGTCACTACTAGCTAGATACTCGCTGGAAACATTTTTTGTTTCCATCCCGAAGGGAAAGTGGAGCCAAGTCCTAGGGACATAGGATGATTGGGTAGAGTTTCTCGAATTTCACCCAGAGCTCCCTCCATATGCAATCCCTCGCTTCTAAAGCTGGACCCCTCTCTGCCTTAGGGACACGGGCCTCAGTACACACCCGGTCCTAAGAAGCAGTTGCAGAGTGGGGTTTGCAGTGGGGAGGAGGACAGGCTGCAAAGTTTTCTTCAAAACACTGAGGGAAACAAGTGGCTCTGATGGGTTTTTTCCCTTCTTCAGATTTCCCTGTCACCGTCTTTCTCCTGTTTTATCTGGTGCCAGGCTCCCTAGGTTCAAGCCCTACCTCAGCCACAGAGCCAAATGGCCTTGAGCAATTTACTTAGCTTCCTTGTGTTTCTTTACCCAGAAATGACAGAGTGTAGTCATAAAGATTAAGTGAGTTAAAATCTCTAACTTACTTAGAACAGTACCTGACAATAAACAGTAAGCACTATGTACTAAATATTATTATTTTCTCAATGAAAAAAAAAAAGAACTTTTTTCTAAATTCCTTATGAAGATGGTAAATAGTTGGCACTCTAAGTTGTAATTTAAAAACATAAACAACTTCGAATCCCAATTTTTCAGATGAAAGTATAAAGAAAAAAGTGACAACACAACAAAAGGTACATCTATTCTGGAATGGTGAACCATGGTCAGGTTCTTCTCCTGGTAGAATTCTAGACTGGAAATGGGCCACCTCCTGCCAGGGAAGCATCTAACCCTCCAGGTATCCAGCTTCCCACTCCCTTCCCTACAGAAAAAACAAAGCCTGAGACCCCAGTGCCAGCAGGTGCTTTACAACCTGTCCTAGGTCTTGATTGTGGTGGTGGTTCTCTCATTCCCCATGTGAGCACAAAACTCTGGCATCACAGCCGGCAGCCTCTCCAGATACTCCAAAACTGCATTGCCCCACCAAGGCTATACATTTTTTTTTTCCTGAAAAAACAAACAACAAACAAACACAGCTTGGGATAGCTCAATTTCAACCTTGGTTATGACCTTATCAACTCATACAAAGCAAAGTTTTTTGTCATTTGTTTAGTTTCTAATTGGCTCTTGAATAGTGACTGTGCGTGTGTTTAAAAGTACAAGTCAGCCTCATTTTTCACAGCAGATAGACATGTAGTTAAATTTTGAAAAATCTGGTCATAAAAACTGCACGAGATTTGGTTACAGGAATTCTACGATACAGTGTAGTCACAAACTGAGTTCTTTGATAAAATAAATGCTTGTATTTTATCAATCCTGCGATTAAAATTTTTTTTATAAATTTATTTATTTTATTTTTGGCTGCGTTGGGTCTTCGTTGCTGTGCGCAGGCTCCCCCAAGTTGCGGCGAGCGGAGGCCGCTCTTCGCCACAGTGCGCAGGCCTCCCATTGCAGTGGCCTCTCCCGCTGCGGAGCATGGGCTCCAGGGGTGCAGGCTTCAGCAGCTGCAGCCCGCGGGCTCCAGAGCGCAGGCCCAGCAGTTGTGGCGCACGGGCCCAGCCGCTCCGCGGCATGTGGGATTCCCCCGGACCAGGACTTGAATCCGTGTCCCCCGCACTGGCAGGCGGACTCCCAACCACTGTGCCACCAGGGAAGCCCCTTAAATTTTTATGCTTGATTTGTTTAAAGCAAATTCAACTCTATTTAGAAAGTAGAAAGTTTTAGAATTTCTTCTTTCTTCTTTTTTTTTTGTTTGTTTATTAATAACAGACTACAACAGGAAGAGACTGTGTTCCAAAGAGGAAGACTATGCTAGAATTGAAGCTACAATCTTATAATTTTCCCATACTTAGCCACTGCTGATTGCCACTGTCTCTCCATGTAGAGACTTTTTCTTTTAACTTGATGTTAATTTATGGAGAGTCTTATCACAATATATGTTTATTCACAATACAATGGATTTTTCTCTCTCTTGTTGAAAATCCCAAGATGCCCCAGTGCTTGGCTTCCTGTTATCTTCCCCCCAAAGACTCCACATATTTGCATCTCATATGAAAAAAAAAAAAAGGCCAAAACTGGATTGGTACCATCTCAGAGGTGAACTGCCTACTGGGTTGGTCAATGTCAGGGCTGTGGGCTATGACACACCCCAGGTGTTTAGGACTTCCCACTCCATGACTTACCTTCAACCAGGCACATCCCATCGACCAGGCTCAACTGACCACTGGGTCCCAGTCCCAGAAGTGAAGGTAGCTCAGAGCTAAGATCTCCAACCATCCCGGCTGCTGACCCGATAGGCACCTGGGCAACCCCACAAGGACTTGGAATAACTGGCACCCACAAAACAAAGTTCTAAGAGGAAAGAACAAATGCATGCTGCCTGGGCCCTCCAGAGACCAAGAAACACGATGATCCTACAGAAAACAAGTTTTGACAAGTAAGGGACAAAGGGCGGTGGGTAGGATGATGAACAGCCATTGCTAAAGGTGAGGTTCAAAAATAAAATATGAAAATCAGAAGGAAGAAGTGTTATAGAGAGACACAATTGAAGCAAGAACCAAATGCTAACAAAACAGTGAGCCCTGACAAGAAAAAGATTTTCAGAAAGGAAATGCAATAGAAGTGAAATGGGAGATAGACAAGGAAAGAAACACAGCCTATAACAAAGCCAAGGAAAAGAAAGAAGAGGCCTTTTCCTGAGCACAGAGGCCAGGGAGGTTATAAGGTATGGACCAGCTCTCCAGCTATCTCCATCTGAAGATATATTCCTACCACTGGGGTTGGTTTGGTTTGGTTTTTAAGTCAGAAACAATAGTAACTTGGTAAACACTTATAGACACAATTTTTTCATGATTATTAAATTAAAAACTCTCAAATGTCAATTGCTCCAGACTAGCAAGTCTTCCCTCCAAACCCCCAAACCTTCAATATGTTCCAACTACGCAGGAGCTAAAAGAGAAGTATTAGGAGTAGGTTTTATTACTGCCATTTACGGGCATTGGGACTTCAGGAGTTTACCTGGGGCAAATAGCACCTCTGTCAGGGGGAGGTAGAGGGAGAAGAGTTTGGTTCCAGCTGTGCAAAATTCTGTGGCTTATTGGAGGGACCTTCTCTGCTTTAAAACAGACAGAAGCTGGTGTGTGAAATTCAAGCCATCTCTAGAAATGTGTTTATAAAACGTGTTCTGATGTTGCCACATTATAAAGGCCCTGTGTGCAGAATCTTAACCTTTTTCTTCTAATTCCTCAGCTCTTCCCCAAACCCCTTCGTCCTCCACCCAGGGATGGTTCAAGAACTCCTGTGACTTGAGACACCCTCCGTCACAGGAGGAAGCAGCAACACTAAGCGCAGATTGGGCATGCAAACCCAGTGAACCACCTTAATTATCTTCTTCGTATGCACAAATATTTCCTCTCATCCCTACTTAACAATCAGCAATCGTGATGGGCTCTAATTACAACGATAAATTGGGCCTCGGACAGCCACCTCCTGCTCCATCATTAAAGGGGATATTTACCGGGGCCTTTGCAGTCAATCCATCTCCTCAGTACTGGAATGACACCACGGCTCACAGTGGTCACCGGTTCCGAGCAGGGAAGCACTCAGTGGCCCCAGCAGCAGCTCATAGCCATGGATTCTGCACAATTAAGAAAACACATCTGCCTGAAATGAGGAGTGGACCAGGGGCCTGGGGACCAAGTCAGCATGTCCTTGGCATTTACTAAGTCCAGATGTCTTTATCTTCTGTGCAGGAAGTCAGAGTCTGTCCAGATGGCATCTTGATTGCTTTCGGCTCAGCTGATTAAATTTCTAAGGCTGACATCTCTTCCAAATACCCTCTCCATTCTATGAAAATGTGGTTGTCAAATAGTGCCAGGAAGAGTCATCTGAAGATGGCAGACTGAGAGGGCCCAATTGAGAACCTGAGTGCCTGGGACATAGAGCCAGGCAAATTTCCTGCCACATGTCTGGGACTTTGGGATTCTTTCTGCTACAAGCAAGGGAATTTCTGGAGAGGCAGTGCTGAGGGGCAAGATCGTGGCTGGATCAGAGATCCAGTTAGGAGTCCTGGCTCCTCCACTTTCTGACCTGTGACCTCGTGCATATTCCTAAGCCACTCTGGCCTCAGTTTACTCACCTATAAATCTGGGATAACAAAAGGAATCACTTCAACAAGCTGTTCTGAAGATTTATGAGGTCATGCACATCAAGTGCTTATAAGAGAACCAGGCACATGGTAAGGGTTCCCTGCATACATTTTATTAGTACATTTGGCCCTCTGTATCCACAGGTTCTGCATCGACAGATTCAACCAACCATGGATAGAAAATATTTGAGGAAAAAATTCTAGAAAGTTCCAAAAACCAAAACTTGAATTTGTCACAAACTAGCAGTTATTTACACAGTATTGTATTAGGTATTATAAGTAATTTAGAGATGATTTAAAGTATAGGGGAGGATGTGTGTAGATTCTTTGCGAACACTATGCCATTTTATGTGAGACTTGAGCATCTGTGGATGTTGGTATCCATTGGGGTCCTGGAATCAATACCCCACAGACACTTGGGATGACTGAAGTCTTGTTAATTTTTGTTCCTGGCTTTACTTTGCCTTCTGAAGAGGTGCTCCTTAAAAACACAAACCTGCATGAGGGCAAGGGACCAGCCTGGTCACTTGCACATGCTTTATACCAGAAATAATAAATAATTCTTTATAGTCCTTTATGGGTTACCTTTCTTTCACAAGCACTCTTGAGAGGTAAGCAAGGCAGACGGTATTTCTCTTTTACTGAAGTTGAGACTCTAAGAGGGTAATGACTTGTCCAAGGTCACATCGGTAGCTGTGTCTGAAGATAGAAACCCATAAAGGCTGTTGAACTCCTATCTGCTACAGAGCCTACTCATACAAGGAAGTCAATGTTGCAAATGGAGCAGAGGAATGAACATGCTCCCCTCTGACCACCACCATCCCACCCCCAACAAACACTTCTGGTCATGCCAATGGGACACGCGGAGCATCACCAGGATGAAGAAAGGAGGCCATGGTGATATTTACAGAAATTGCTGCCTACCTCTGCTACTTTAGAAACTCCTTTCCTCCTATGCTTCACTCTAAAGGGCTGTGGGAACTTAATCTAATACTATGCTCACAGGAGGAAGCCTGACAAGAGACAGGATGTGGAAAATGTTTCAGAAGGCCTAAAAGTCAATGGCTTAATAATAATGTGAATAATCTCAGCTCTTAGGATGTTAGACTCACGTTAATCGTTTACATTCTTAAAGGAAAAAAGATGGCAGGGTTGGATTAGGTTATTTTAAAGCTTATTTTTAGCTTTAAAATTTTTGATGTTAATGGACCACTATTAGGACCCCTTTATTTCAGAGTGGAGAGTTTACCTGAGAATCCCAATTCCCAGTCCTGTGCCCCCATATCTCACTGCCTGTTAATATCATTAACTTAAAGCTTGAGAGAAAAGCCCTAAGAATGCTTTTAAAATTTCTGCATTTATAAAATACACCAGGTGAAAGAGAAGTTAGTAGATGGCACTTACCATATGGTTAATTAGAAGCTAAAGCTGGGGCTTCCCTGGTGGCGCAGTGGTTGAGAGTCCGCCTGCTGATGCAGGGGACACGGGTTCATGACCCGGTCCGGAAAGACCCCACATGTCCCGGAGCGGCTGGGCGCGTGAGCCATGGCCGCTGAGCCTGCATTTCTGGAGCCTGTGCTCTGCAACGGGAGAGGCCACAGCAGTGAGAGGCCCACGTACCACAAAAAAAAAAAAAAAAAAGGGAAGTTAAAGCTGGACAAATATTCCATTTTTTAAAATAAATTTATTTTTGGCTATGTTGGGTCTTCGTTGCTGTGCACGGGCTTTCTCTAGTTGAGGCGAGTGAGGGCTACTCTTCGTTGCGGTGCACGGGCTTCTCATTGCAGTGGCTTCTCTTGTTGTGGAGCACGGGCTCTAGGCGCACGGGCTTCAGTAGTTGTGGCACTCGGGCTCAGCAGTTGTGGCTCACGAGCTCTAGAGCGCAGGCTCAGTAGTTGTGGTGCGCGGGCTTAGTTGCTCCACGGCATGTGGGATCTTCCCAGACCAGGGCTCAAACCAGTGTCTCCTGCATTGGCAGGCAGATTCTTAACCACTGTGCCACCGGGGAAGCCCCAAATATTCTATTATGTTATGCATATTTCCAGAACCATTTATGTGTAACTGGATGACCACGGAATAGTGAAACCTAGCTTTGGGGAAATGTCCCAAATCAGAGAGATTTTAAATTGTTATAACATGGGCCCCAGGGAATGGATATTTCCAGTATCGATCATCTCGGGAAGAGGGTAAATCCTGGGGCAGGAAATTCAAGGAAGAACCCCCCCGTTTCCCTGGGTACAAAGCCAAGAAGGCTTGGACTCTGAGATGTGAAAAGGGCCGTAGTATTTTGTGATGGAGAGGAGCTGGTGATGCCATGGGAAGACACTCTATCTGCTTTGATGGTGGTGGTGGCAGCAGTGCCATCAATTACAGGGCAGAGAAAGAGCCGGTTCTGGAGCAGCAGGATAAAGGCTGGCATCTTGAAGCCGTCAACACAACTCAGTTTGAACTCAAGCATGACATGAGAAGAACCATGTCCCCTCTCCAGGTGGCAGAGGCCCGTTAGCATCGCTTGCTCTGTCTAGCCTGGGGACCTCACAAGAGCCATCAGCTGCAAGGCAGCAGTTACACAGCACGGCAAGCAGGCTTGAGGGCTCTGTTTACGTGTGCCCACAAGGTAGCACACCCTCAGATAGAAGTGGGGACAACTTCTGGCCTTTATGGCTCTGAACCTTGTGTCATAATAATTTGGTAAAATAAATAAACAAATATGGAGAAATATAACGATAAAGAGTAAAACTGACCGTAAAATGCATTTGAATATTCAAGTTAAAGTAGCATTTTAGATGCAAGTAGATTTAATCGTCTGGAGTCAGTGGGGAAAGCAGGCATGACCCAAAAAGCAGAACAAAAACTAAATGTACAAGAAGAAAAAAAAAAAGGACAGTTTAATAACCAACTGGTGCCCATAAGCTACAACAGATATTAAACATCTAGTTCTTTGCTAAAGTTGGATCACAAAAGCATATTTTGGTTTGCACATCCTTGGAAGAAAACAAACTAGCCGTTGGGTCATTGCTAAGAAAAGGCATAAAGAGCCAGACAAGGTATCCAAGGACCTCACATCGCTCCCCAGGCTATAATCGCCTTGAAACACAGGAAAGTGAGTTCACAGGTCTCCCAGACATGAAATTGGGGGTTCTATGGAGTCACCCATGGGTGACAGCTGACACTAGGGATGAACTGCATGGAAACCTGGTGCAAAACAAGACAGAATACAGCAACAACAAAGAATGGTTTGGGGTTTGTATGTAAATATGTAATATAAGGGTACTTGAACTTTATGAAAACTTCTGGGGTCCACAGATCTGTTGTTTCCCCACTGACATGGGTACCAGTCTGTAGAAATAAATGAGTTACCGGTGCCTTTTCTCATCTTCTCCTTTCCCTCTCTGTATCTCTGCAAGACCTAGTCCTTGTAACAGGTAACAGCAGTCCATCCCTAAATGGCACTGTGAATGAATTAAGATTGCAGCAGTCATGATATGATGCCCATAGCTCCAGCCAAACCTCTCTATTTTTTATATCTGTGGAAGGGGTAAGACCACCTCCATTAGTAAAGAAAGAGCGATTGTCAACCAAGAGCCAATGTAACTCTATTTTATTGGCTCAAGCCAATGACCGTTAGATAAGTAAAATGGAAATCATTGTTTTGAAATAGAATAATGGGATTTTTAATTTTTTTTTATTTTTTTGGCGGTACACGGGCCTCTCACTGTTGTGGCCTCTCCTGTTGCAGAGCACAGGCTCCGGACGCGCAGGCTCAGCGGCCATGGCTCATGGGCCCAGCCGCTCCGCGGCATGTGGGATCTTCCCGGACCGGGGCACGAACCTGTGTCCCCTGCATCAGCAGGCGGACTCTCAACCACTGCGCCACCAGGGAAGCCCCGATAATGGGATTTTTAGATGAAGTGCCTTATAAATAGTTCAACTCCATCATTTTGCAGATGAGGGAATTTCGCAGCCACACACAACTAGTCAATGGCAAAGCTAGGAACAGAATTCAACTCAGTCAGTGCCTTTCTTGGGAGATTTGGAAAATATTCAGATAAAGAGACTGTTTGGGACTATAATGCATGAACTTGTGACACAGCTTAAGGAACTAGAGATTTTTAACCTAGAAAGGGGATAGTTCAGGTACATAATAACCATTTTCAAATACCTTAAGGACTGTCAAGTAGTAAAAGGTCTTGAACTTGTCCTGCTAGCCTGAGGAAACAAGGACAATTGTGGGGAAGTTAGAGAAAGACTTTAGCAGTTCACCATAATATAAAACCTTTTAAACGGTCAAAATTTGCCAAAATAATTCATTGGGAGATAGTAAGCTTTCTGTCACCTGAGGCAGTTCAGGAAAGACTGGAAGATAATGTAGTGTGTATGTTTTGTCCATGGAAATGGGTGGGGTAAGAGGTGTGGAGGAGAAAATTCAGGCATGAAAATCATTTGGATGGGGTGACCTTTAAGAGTATGTGATTCTTTACAACCTGGAATCACATAAGGGTTTCATTCTTGCCTCCAAACTCAACAACTTATCTTCCCATCTGTTTGCAATAGTTTAAATTTTAATCTATTTCATATTTCAGGGTATTATGTCCTGAATATTTGATTTGAATGCTGTGGCAGAAGGTCACTCATATTCATTTATTTTCTTTTAGTCTTATGCACTTGCAGTGAGTCTTTTGAATCCATTATGCAAATATATGCAAATCATATGCAGATAGTGTATCCTCAGAAAAATGACAAAATCTTACGGCCTTAACTGAGCCATCAAACCTGTGTTTAAGAGGGAAAGTAATAGGCCTTTTGAATGTCTCTGGGGCAGGAGACAATTTCCTGAGAGTGATATTTACATGACGTTGGAATTGGTTACTCAGAGGAGTCTTTGCCTCACATTCTTCACATTTATGTAGGACTTTGAGGTTAAGAAAGTATTTTCATGTAAATGATCCCATTGGATCCTCATAATTACTCTGCGATTTTGGCAAAACAGGAATTGGAATTCTTGTTTTATTATTCAGATGGGAAATAGACTCAGAAAAGTCAAATGACTTGCCCAGGTTTGCTCTGTTGGTAAATGATGGGTCTGAGGCTTCAAAGTAGATCTCTTTTCAGTCCAAGAACTCCTCCGTGACACTGTGATGCGTGTCTTTTTCAAAGCAAGGTGGTTGCCATCAGTCTGGGTTTGCTTGGACGGCGTTTCGCCAAAAGCATCTGAAGGTGTTTTGTTGATGAGGATGGCGTTTTAAGGGTGACCAGAAAAGTCTAATTATTTGTAGTAGCCCTAGCACAGTGCCAACTACATAGTTTCTCTAACCACCCCCTGCTTTTTCGCATCTGCTTTGAAATCTCCAGATGAAGAACTTTCTTCACACCGTACACTCTTCAGCTTTTTCAGGAGGCAAAATCCTTTCTTAAACTATCAGGAGTAATAGCACAGTCTCTGCAGTGAGACTGTCTAGATCTGAAGCCCTAATCTACCACCTTCTACTTGTGTGGTCTTGGAGAGGTCATTTATTCCTCTAAGCATCAGTTTCTACATCTATAAAATGGGGGAAATAATAGCACCTCTTTGATAGAGTATATGATAAGGAGATATCTATAAAACAAAAGAAAACCTACTTAGACACATAATATGTGCTCAATAAATGGTAGCTACTATAATTATCATATTAGTAGTTGTAACACAGTAGTGGTAGTAGTATTATTTTCTCAAGGTATTGTGAACTCTGATGCTAAGAATTGGCTCTTGGAAATGGAATGGGAGGACAGTAATACCAAATATCTCCTATATGTCAAAGGACTGGAGAACAGACAATGTCTGAGGTAGCCAAATTCAGCCCAGTGAGGAATACATGAACTTTAACTTTCTTTAGTCACTACCATATCTTGCATCATAATGAGGGTAGTTGCAATCCTGTTTTGAAGGTATTTCTAAGAAAAAATAGAGCCAAGGCTGGCACCCTTAACTCTTCTCTCTCTTAGTCAGACTGCTCTGTATATGGCAGTGGCCTCTACTTCCCTGGGTCACCTTGGGAGGGAACAAGAGGGGATTCCACTCCAGCCGCTTTAGCAGGCCTGAATCACGGGGTCAAGGGATGGATTTGTCCTCCTCCTGTACCAAGACCAGAAGTGGGTACTGTGAAGGTGGCCAAGGCAGCAGCTCCACTCCCTTTCTGGGATGACCCTGCTCCCTCTTGCCCTAGTTCCCAGCTCCAGCAGGTGCCACTGCAGGGTACTTTCCCTCTGCCCCCCACAGAGTGCTCTGCCCTTCCAGTGTGCCCCAGCACCTCTCCTGGTCACTCACCTAGGCCAGCTAACAAGGTGGCCTCCTCCGTGAGGACAGACTTCTGCTCCCACAACCTCTCCGATGGAAAGGGACCAGAAGCTGTTGGAGCTGGCCAAACCGTTGAAGCTCGCCTAGGGTCACTAGGAACCATGACCCTGAGAGTCCATGTGACCAGCGAAAAGGAACTGTGCAACTGATTCATGTTGGCCAGGAAATGCACTGGGCCATTCTGAGGCTGGGTGCTCAGCTATTTTTGGCAAGAATGGGTACTATGCAGAAAGGACTTCCCCTTTTTTGCAGCAAAAAGCCACCAAACGCTGAGCCGTCAACAGCATTTCTTGTTCTCAGATTACCCTTCTGAGCACTCTCTGGCTGCCAGATTATCGAGGCCATCATAGCTTGATTCGATTTCACAGCTCCAGGCATTAGCTAACCCTACCAAGCTGGGTTGCCTCGGTCCTGTGATGGCTCCCCGCGTCGGCTGCTTCCTGTTGGCGGTGCTGATTTCTGCCAGCTGTAAAGTCGTCACCTCCTCAGATCCAATGTGCACCGAGGTGAGTCCAAACTATTTGTCTTTGTCCAGATTAAACCACCTGGAAATGTTGAGATTCGGCGTGCAGTCCTATCCGAGCCTTAAAAGGGCAACGAGGTGTGCAGGAGTTTTTCTTTACAGTGAAAAAGGAACCAAAAAGCTCAGCCGGGGAGATGATCTCAAAGGTTCATAGTAGGAAGAAGTGAGGGTTGCAACAATTTCCTGCAATTGTTGCAATTGTCTGCAAACAATTTCCCCCAAATAATCCCAGTTGGGACATAAGATGTCAACAGGGTCCCAGTGCAAAGAGCAGACCTCCAAACCTGCTCCCTAGCATGGAGGAGCGTTTGTCCAAGCTCCCAGCACATGGCCACTTCCCCAAAGAGTCCTGCTTCAGAAAGGTGAGATAAAGTAGAAGTGGTAGGAGAGGAAGCTTTTGATTTAACGGTTTGGCCCTTTTTCAGGTGAAATTCACTCCAGCTTGCCCACTCCTTCCTCTTGTTTTCCTTTCCTCATTCATTCTTCCTCTTCAGTTTCAGCAAAATTAACACATACTGTATATATGTTCATGTGACCACCATGAATTTATCAGGCCCTATGCTGAAAATAAGGGTTTGGTTTTGTTTTGAGTTCAGTACATTTTTTATTGAAGTAAAATATACATACAGAAAAGCTCACCAGTCCTAAGTGTAGAGCTCAATGAGTTCTCACCAAGTGAACACATCTGTGTGAGCAGCACACAGATCAAGAAACAGAAATTTCTCAGCACCTCAGAAGCCCTCTCATGTCTCCTCCCGGTCACTAGCCCCCAAGACCATCCAGTACTCTCACTTATATCACCAAAAATTGACTTGGCCTCTTTTTGAATTTTGTGTACATGAGACCATACAGTGTGTACCCTTCTGTGTCTGGCCGCTTCCACTCAGTATCAAACACGTGATATTTATATATGACGTTGTGTGCAGCCATCATGTGCTCCATTAATCACTGAATGGTATTCTGTTTTATTAGTGAAACTATCTATTTATACATTCTACTGTTAGTGGACATTTGCATTGTTTTCAATTTTTTGCCTATTATGAATGTTGCTGCTTTGGATATTCTTACCTAGGTCTTTAGTAAACAAATATTTATTAGGTGTATAATAGGGAGTAGATGTATTTGGTCATAGGGTACACATATGTTTAACTTCAGTAAATATTGCCAAACAGTTTTTCAATGGGTTGGTACCCATTTATTCTCACCAGCAATGGATATGAGCTCTGATTGCCCTACAGCCTCACTGACATTTGCTATTGTTTGTTTAAGAACATTAGCTCTTCTGATGGATAGTGGTATTTCACTGGGATTTTTAATTTTCCTGATAAATAATTAAATTGAGTATATTTATGTATCCTTGTGTGTGTTTGTGTGTGTGTGTGTAAGTGCCTATTTCAAGTCTTTGGCCCATTTTCTCTTACGTTGTCTGTATTTTGTTTTTTGTTTTTGTAGTGGTTTTTCATGTATTCTGGATACAGGTTCTTTATCACATTACAAATATACTCTCCCACTCTGTGGCTTGCCTTTTCACTCTCTTGACATTTTTTGATGAACAGAAACCTTTTATTGTAATATTGCTTGATTTATCATTGTTCCTTTGTTTATTTTCAGTGCATATCTGTTCTGTTTAAGAAATTTTTGCCGGGACTTCCCTGGTGGCGCAGTGGTTGGGGGTCCACCTGCCAATGCAGGGGATGAGGGTTCGATCCCTGGTCCGGGAGGGTCCCACTTGTTGGGGAGCGGCTGGGCCCGCGAGCCACAACTACTGAGCCTGTGCTCTAGAGCCCGCGAGCCACAACTACTGAGCCCACGTGCGGAACTGATGGGGCCCACCCGCCTGGAGCCCATGCTCCTCAACGGGAGAGACCACAGCAGTGAGAGGCCCACACACAGCAGCGGAGACTCAGCGCAGCCTAAATAAATAGATAGATAGACAGATGACAGATAGATAGATAAATAACTTAAAAATAAAATGAAGTTTTTGCCAACGCAAGGCCATGGAGATATTATCCTATGTTTTCTTCTGGAAGTTTTATCATATGGTATTTATTTCTAAGTTTCACATGTACATTTACAGTCCATCTGGAATTGCTTTTTGCCTATGATGTGAGGTAAGAGTCAGGATGAATTTTTTAATAAAACTTTTTGTTTGAAAAAAATGTCAAACCTTGACAAATTCTAAAATATTCTAAAAATATTATAACAAACACTCGTAAATACTCCACATAGAACCTTCCATGATTAAATGCTCTGTGTGTGTATTCATGTAGGTATGTGTATCATAAGTAACAAAATTAGATCTACGACCAGGTTTTTGGAGGCTGACCAATATGCAAAGAGTAGCTGGAATTCAGTGCTCTGTGATTTGGACTCAGGTAACATTTTAGATGTGCTCTTGAATAATTGCTTGGGAGTGCAGGCATGCCTCCTCATTTCAAATGGGCTCATCTTGACTATTCTGCCCCCTTAAAACCACGGTAGGAGACAGTCTTTTGGGTCTAGGTATGGGGAGAGTGTTTAAGTAGAGCTCTATTTTAAGAGAGCTCCAAGTTCATGGATACAAGGGCTTCCCAATAGCTCTAGACGATGACAATGATGTTTTGATGATCCAGGGAAATGCTAACTTTTCTTGTGAGAGTGATGTACATTATTACCTCATTAATCCTCAGAGTTGGTCTGCCAACAGGGGTTATTGTCCTCGATCTACAGCTGGGCAAAAAAGGAGGCTCAGAGAACACAGCTTGGTAGTTGAGAGCTGGAATTTGAACCTGGGCAGTCTGCCTCAAGACACACAGAAAAAGAACCACTTATAATTGGAGTGCCCCTTGCCTGGAGGAGTTAGACTGACAACCAAGTTTTAGGGCTGTGACCTCTTGGGAGTGTTTTGTTTTATTTTCAGAGAGTCATTATTACTCTGTGATTTGGCTCAGTCAAATTGCTATCTCTGGATAGAGGAGTGATCACCGAGGGAGGGCTGGGGTTCAGTGTCCCAGACTCCTCGTGCCTGGCGGAGCTGGCTGCTGTGGGTACCAAGTGCAGAGGAGACATCCCAACAAGTGGGATTAGCACTTGCGTGAAACTCAGAGAATTTGAAATCAGAAAATGATCTCAGCACTTGTGAGGAGAGAAAATATTGTGGAATGGCAGGGGGTTAGAGATGCAGCAGAAAGAAGCAAAATAAGATCCTGATTGAAAAAATGCAAATGAATACCTGGAGGGAAAAGGGATTGCAGACAAAGATGTAGCACTTGGGAGTCCTGCTCTGTGTAAAGGCACAGCTCTGAGGCGGAGCTGGAGATGAAGTGACCGGCACAGGTCCCAGTGCAAATGCCCACGATATGGATTAGGGACGGGCATGGGGCAGTTGTCCTGAATACCACCTGGCTTTGTCTCAGCCCTGCTTGCTGCCTAAGTTCACATCCAGAAGGGTCCTGTCTGCGATGGAATGGCCAAAGCAGAAGAATGAGAAAGTGACTTTGGAAACTGACCCTAGACTGAGATCTAGCGATGAAGTCTGGGTCTATAAGAAGTGGTCATGTGGGGCTCAGAGAAACCACAGGAGCTGCAAAAGCGGTGGTGGGTGTCTGCCTAGAAAAGCAACTGAACCCGTGGTCCTCACAGCTGGCCCAGCCCTGGGCAAAATGGCAGTGGCCACACAGTCAGGACCCAGCAATCCTCTTTTACACCCTGTCCTTTCCTGCTCCGTTGTATTATCATTCTGCTGCCCGGGAATCCTGTGCTATGCTATCAGAACTCACCCCTAGAAAGTTTTGCTGTGAAAACTGACAGTGAATAAGATAACAATCTCACTGATGTAGTTCTATGATCAATGTATAACCTGAATCAAACCATGAGGAAACATACAAACCCCAAAGGAGTAACATTCTGCAAACTATGAGCTTGGATTCTTAAAAAAAATTTATCAATGCCAGGAGAGACCAGGAAAGGCTGAAGAATCATTTCAGATTACAGGAGACAAAAGAGACTCGGAAATGAGATGCAGTGATTGTACGGGAGTGTGGCTGTGAAAGCCGTGGCACAAGAGCCCAGAAGAGTCTCTGAAATGTGTTTGGTTTTCAAATTTTCTTATGAGCTGCAGTTCTTGTCATTTGCGTCTTTCTCTAGGAATCAAGGGCAGATACTTCATTGCAGTTTATGTAACTAGAGATTATTGAGTGTTACGACCCAGGCTCGTGGTGGTGGGCTTCTCAGTACTCCCGGGAAGTGTCATGCACTGGTTCTTGGGTTTTCACTGGGTTGAAACTGAGCTATTCCTTACCATTTGCTAGGCGCTCCCTCAGGCCACTGGCTCAGGAGAGCTAGTACTCCATTCCAACTTTGGGGATCACATTAATGCAGTGAAGTGCTTAGTAAAGCATACAATTTAGTTGTCACGGGCACATTATATTCTGGAAAAGGAGGGAATTGCCAACGTCGAGCCTTTTGCTAAAGGACCAGAATAGAGTGAGACGAATTGAGAAAAGGCCCCCTTTCTCCACGTATATATGACATCAGCTATGCCAGTGGAGACCAGAAAAGAAAAACGTCTCCTCAAAGCTAATCCAGACCTTAGCAGCTGCACAGACATCTTCTCTCTAGGTCTTCCATGTTCAGGGGGCACCAAAGAGGGGTCTAGCAGCATGTGTTTTCCCCCACCAGTCAATCAAATATGTTTTAAATGCAAAGTGTGCATTTCAAGGGCATTATGTAGATTTGTGGCAGTGCCTGAAGGGCTTTGGGTGCATGAAACAATTATGGATTACAAGAAATCAGTGGCTTTCTTAATATTGTCACAATATAGAAGAAAACCAGTGATTTCCTGTAAATGAGCATGCTCACTGTACCTACAAAAAAGTGCCCAACTAATCAGAAGTTGGAGTGAATAAAGGAAAAAGCAGTTAAATTAGCAACACCTCTAAAATGTCACACCTCAGAGCAAAGGCGGATGTGTGCCATCTTCTGTTTCTAACTAAGCAGACCTGTTTGCAACTCAGGATGTGGACAGCTGCTGAATTAGACCTTCATGGGGCAGGTCTTTCCCAGTCCAGGGCAGTCTCAATGGGGCATCTAGTGAGACCCCTGTGTGGCACAGAGAAAGCAGGGCCTGAAAGGTTGGATGAAATCACATGGAGCCTGAGATGAGCTGAGAGATGGCCTATGGTTCTGGGATGTCTTTCTTCTTTGTATCCCCAAGTGTACTTTTCTTGGAGATCATTTCTTTCCTTCCCTGGAGCCTCCCCATGCAAAATATACCCCAACAGACCTTCATACCTGCCCCACGATCCTTTACCCTAAGGCATCATCCAGATAAATTACGAGCCCACAATTCTATAGGCTTCTTACTAACCCCTTCCCATTTTTACCTAGTTAGTCCAAGATCTATAACTTGAGTTTGCACTTCTAGCAAGCAGTAAACAACAGACGTCAGAACACTTGACTCTCCTGGGGACCCAGAATGAGGAAGTCCTGTGAATTTATGTGCAGGGCTGTGCCCAAGTGTTAGGTCTGGTATCAGCAGCCCACAGTTCCAGAGATTTAAAACTCAGTCATTCTTCAAGATTACAAGACCTATGACCTAAGATCTGTGCCATGCTGTTAG
Organism: Delphinapterus leucas; assembly: GCF_059928025.1. Classification (NCBI taxonomy): domain Eukaryota; kingdom Metazoa; phylum Chordata; class Mammalia; order Artiodactyla; family Monodontidae; genus Delphinapterus; species Delphinapterus leucas. Next base: position 55,044,498 of record NC_143131.1, on the reverse strand, counting down.
TTCTTTTTAAAAGAGGTTGTATTAAGAAAATTTCTAAATATGTACAAAAGCACTTAGTTACAGGGAACCTTGCGTGCATCACTCCACATGCAACAACCATCAACGTTTTGCCTACTGATTTCCGCTATCCACTCCTTCCTTTCTTGCCAAAGTATTTTAAAGCAAATCCCAAGCACCATGTCATTTTGCCTCTAAATCCTTCAAAATGCAACTCAAAATAAGAACATTTCTCCTACATAACGGCAAGGTCATTATTATTAACAAAATTCACAGTTTCTTAGTATTCTCTAATATCCTGTCCTCATTCAAAGTTCCCTGATAAAATGTCTTTTCCCAAATGCTTTATTTGAATCAGCGTCTAAAGAAGGGCTACTCTATGTCATATGATCCAGAAATCCCACTCCTGGGCATATGTACAGACAAAACTATAATTTGAAAAGACACCTGCACTCCAATATTCATTGCAGCACTATTTACAACAGCCAAGACATGGAAGCAACATGAATGTCCATCAACAGATGAATGGATAAAGAAGATGTAGTATATATATAAAAAGAATGAAATAATTCCATTTGCAGTAACATGGATGGACCCTAGAGATTATCATACTAAGCAGGTCTTAAAGAAGAAGACGAATACCATTGATTTCACTTATACATGGAATCTAGAATACAGCACAAATGAACTTATTTACAGAACAGGAACAGACTCACAGACATAGAGAATAGACTTGTGGTTGCCAAGGGAGTAGCGGTGAGGGAGGATTAGAGTGGGAGTTTGAGATTAGCCGATGCAAACTATTTTATATAAAACAGATAAACAACAAGGTCCTACTGTATAGCACAGGGAACTATATTCAATACCCTGTGGTAAAACATAATGGAAAAGAATATATATATATAATATATATACACACATACATATATGTATAACTGAATCACTTTGATGTACACCAGAAACTAACATGACATTGTAAGTCAAGTATACTTCAATAAAAAATTTAGAAAAGAAGGGCTATTCTATTATCTTTTGGTCATGTCTCTGAAGTAGCTTTTGTATCTGTCTCTTTTTATAAGAGCAGCCTCCTATTCTCGTCTCACCCCCTTGCTCTCCACTTCCGCCAAACATCATTCACGTGTTGATAAAACGAAGTCAGTCATGCTATGGAATGCTCCACCTTCTGCCTTTGGCTGACTGCTACCTTGTGGTGCTGTTTACCTGAAATCCCCCAAATCACGTATAGACTGAAAGTTAGGCCTAAAGTCTTGATTGGATTTAAGGTTAAATTTTTTTGGCAATACTTCACAGGTGGTGCTGTGTACTTCATACTGCATCACATCACAAAGAATGTAATATCTGATCGTATTCTTTTGTCGAAGCTAATCTAGAATTGATTTGTTTGTTTCAAAGTGAAAGAAAACATTTCCATGCATCTAAAATCAAAACTATAAAATTGCGCTCAGGGAAGCCTTGTTTTCATCCCCGCTCCTCCATCTGGTTCCTTCCTTTCCCTTAAATATAACCAGTTTGCGGTTTTCCCCCATGGTTTCTTCTTGTAAATGTAGGAAAATACACACATACCTTCCTTACACAAAAGGTAGCATACTGTATACCATATACAATATATACTAATAGACGTTCTGCACCTTGCTTTTTTCACCTTACAATAAACCTGTATATCACTCCATTATCAGTTTATGGAGATCATGCTTATCCTTTTTTCAGCTACACAGGGTTCCATTCAGTGAATATACCATATTTTGTTCAAGTGGTCCTATGTGGATGGATAATCTGATCATTGCCAATGTTTTGCTATTGTAAAAAAAATACTAAAATGAATAATGTTATGCATAAGTGTTTTTCCAAGTATTATATTTGGTGAAGATTCCTAGAAGTAAGACTGCTGCTCAAAGGATAAAACATGTAATTCTGCTAGATAGTCAACCATATACCATATACTGTCTGATATTAATTTACATTGTTTCTCTCATCAGAAAGAAGCCAACAAGACATATAACTGTGAAAATTTAGGTCTCAGAGAGATTCCTGACACTCTACCAAATACAACAGAATTTTTGGAATTCGGCTTTAACTTCTTGCCTGCAATTCAAAATATAACCTTCAGCAGACTCATAAATCTTATCTTCTTGGATTTGACCAGGTATGTATCTGAGTTCCTTGAGTGTGCTCGATGTTTTACTTAGGTCAAAACACAACTTGCATTCAAATTGTTTCCACGACCTTCTTTTGGGGCACAGGGACAACATGCTTATTCTGCATGTTTACCCTTTCCCATGAAATATTTTTATACAGGTAAAATATAATTTAAATAAGCACCAATCAATGGAGAGGAAAGTGGCTTGTTCTCAAACTAGATTGTGTCAGCAGTGCTGTTTATGAAGTTCTAAGGAATATCAATAACAAAACTGAAAATAAATCTTCTACTAAATCAGATGCCACATCATCGTATATTTTAACATAGTTGACTATTAATGGGTGTGACATTTTAAGAAAAAAATTAGAGGAGAAATACATGCCATCTACTAATTTTTTCCTGAAAGTTGGTAAAAAAGAGTTCCATTATTTGGTTTCAGAGGCAGAATTAGGATTCTAAATGCTGAACCAGTGCTTGTGAACCAGCAGGCAGAAGTATCATAAGCAAATAAGGGAAGAGAGTGAAAGGGAAATGCAGCTGGTGTGTGTGTGTGTGTGTGTGTGTGTGTGTGTGTGTGTGTGTAATGGGGGAAAGGGCTCCGTATGTGGATGAGGTCTGCACCCCTTGCAGCAGCTCTACTTATTCTACTTTGGTCCTTCAACTTAAGCTTCTACAGAGCAGGAGAGTATTCACATACATAGAACTGTACGTTCACATCTGCATAACCACCAGTGGGAGGTAGGTATGGTACATACTGCCATCCCACTTGTGTTAGATGGGAAAACAGAGGTTCAAGGAGATTTTATGAGCTTGCTTAAGGTCACACGGGAAGGAAACTGGGACTCTGCTTTCCTGACTCCCAGTCCAGAGTCCCCCAAATAACCCTAGGCTACCTCCCAGCCAAGACTCCGTTAGATACAACTGAGAGAAAGCCTTGCCCTTTCAGATCTTTCTGTTACCTACCTAGCTTTGCCACAAAGAAATTTACTTTCCCTCTCCTTTATCATTTCTCATTTTCAGATGAGAGGAGTTTGACCACATTTTTAAGAAGTGTTGGGCCAGGATAGCTTTTGTAGCTGAAGGACTTTTATTAGTTTCCTCTACTGCTATTTTGAAAAAGTGATAAAAATAGGACCTCATACTTTCTAAAACCTCCTCCTCTGCTCCCCTCCCCACCTGTTATCTGGCTACAAATGAGGCACTGTTTTTATTGCTTAACACAGTCGTGGTGTCCTTAGATTTACTAACTTGCTTTCTATCCCCTTTTCTCATTCTTCTGTCTTGCTTTTCAGATCTTCCTCTCTGGAATCATCTTCCTTTCTCCTAAAGCACCTCCTTAGACATTTCTTTAGTGAGTGTCTGTTAGCAGTCAACTCCCTCAGTTTTTGTTTTTCTGAAGATATCTTTATTTCACTCTGATTCTTGAAAGATAGCATTTTCTGGCGTATGATTCTAGGTGGACAGTTGCTTTTTTCTCGGCCCTTTGAGGCTATCATTCCAGTCTCCCACTGTTGCTGTTGGGAGGTCATCTATCTGTCTAGTCGTTGTTCGCACGTTGGCAATCTGTCTTTTCTTCTCTGGACATTTCCAATAGCTTCGCTTTGTCCTTGGAATTCTGTAATATCACAGCGATGCACTGTGTAGATTGTCAGGCTCCTTGAATGTGAGATTGGCGTCTTTCATCAATTCTAAAATATTCTAGCCACTATCAATTTGAACTCCGGTTTGCCCCCATTCACTCCTGTATCTCCTTTGGATCTCTGATGAGACTTATATTGCATCCTCTTATCTGTCCTTTATATATCTTAATCTCTCTTTCTTGTTTTCCAACTCTTTGTTTTTTGGACTACATTCTAGGTAATTTTCTCATATTTACTCCTAGTCCATTAATATCCTCTTCAGCTGTGTTTAATCTCCTGTATAAACTATCCATTGGCTTATAATTTCAATTATTAACTTCTCGCATTTCAATAAGTTTCACTGATTCTTCATTTTACAAATATATGAGATCAGTTTTAATATTTTTTCCTGCATCATACTTTTGGTTCTTGGTGTTACCTTTAAACATATCAAACATATGTTTGACAAAAGCATATTTATTATATGTTCTGATAATATTCAATACATATCAGCTATGTAATATATTCTTTATATATCATATATATATATATATATATACATACACATTATCAGATATATCTGATAACTTTGGCATCTGCTACCTTTTAAAATCTGATTCTGTAGAACTTCTTTTTTTGGCTGACTTAAGCTAATGTGTTTTCCTTACGTGTTTAGTGAATTTTATTTTGAGCTCATTTTTCATGTGGAACTTTGTGTAAATCTTTGTTTAAAATGTTTTCCTGGAACTAGATAATGCCAATGAATTATTAATATTTTCATGTGTGACAATGGCATCATGGCTATGGAAAATAAGCCTATTTTTTTGGAGATGCATACTGAAATATGTATGGACACCTAGGATTTGACATAAAATAATTTAGGAGAGAGAAGTAGGTATAGATGAAGCAAAGAAGCATAAATGGCAAAAATGTGAGAATTGTTGCATTTGTGTGAAAGATATACGGAAGTTCATCGTACTATTCTCTTTACTTTTATGTACATTTGAAAGTTCTTCTTATAAAAAATTAAGTAAGTACATGACTCCAGAAAAGGTTTCTCTTTACTTCTGCTAGTTACCTAAAGTCACTACCATCCTGGAACTGCTTTAAGCTAAATTTTCCACTTGGGTTTCTTTGGGGAAGTCCACAGAGGTAGCATAAATTCAGGCTACAGTTCTCATAGGTGGAAGCTTCTGGTTAAAGGATCTCAGAGGAGACTTTTCTTGTTGTTCTTGTTGTTGTTGTTCTACCCAGAGCCAAGGCCAAGACAAAAGCATATCCTAAAGGTCTCCCTCTGTGAGTTTTCTTTTTTAAGGTCACCCATTGAAAGGATCCTTTGAGGGTCTTGGTAGTTTGCAGGTTTTGATAAGACCTCCTATCCTGTCCCCAAGTTTGTCTCCTGACACTGGTCCATGTGGCTCATTAACACCCAGGCTCTAGGCCACTAGGGATTGGCAAATATTGACAGATATGACAAAACTAGCTCCAGAACTCCCTTGGTTCTATGGATTCAAGCTTCCCTTTGACAATGTATTTCTAAGTAATTCCCTTACTGACCTTCAGGGGAGGGGTGTGTGTGTGTGTGTGTGTGTGTGTGTGTGTGTGTTTGTGTGTGTGTGTGTATATAAAATCCAGTATTTTTAGGTGTAATATCAGGATGGGTTTCTCTGAACCTCTAGTGTTCCATATTTCTATGGGGCATTTTCATATATACCATTTGAATCACAACCATTCTACAAAGTAATCATCGTTGCTATAATGTAGAGAAGAAAAAACTGAGGTTGAAAAAAGTTGTGACTTGCCCAGGATGACACAGATTCATACTTTACATAGCATATGTTATATATTATGCAGTATATAAGACATATTTTATATCACTTATAATAGTAAATAATAGTTTGATTTTGCCTACAATCAAACCACTAAACTGTTCCAAACACAAACCTCTGAGAGTTCAATGTAAAATATCTGGAAAAAAATTCTAAATCAGAGTGTTCAGATCTGAGGCTAGTCATTAACTCAACAGGCCATCTGTGGGTACTGAAGAAAGTTTATTATGTTTTACTTTGAATAATAATGTACACTGTTTTTACTATACACAAAAGATGGCTTTGTTACTATAGGTCACTGTGACAGAATTTTTTTCTTTTCCCTAATTAATTCTTATTAAATACTGTTATCTTTTTAAGGTGCCAGATTAACTGGGTACATGAAGATACTTTTCAAAACCATCATCAACTGAACACCATTGTGTTAACTGGAAATCCCCTGATATTCATGGCAGAAACATCACTTACCGGGCCCAAGTTGCTGAAGCATCTTTTCTTAACCCAAACAGGAATATCCAGTCTTGAGTTTATCCCAGTGCACAACCTGGAAAACTTGGAAAGTTTGCATCTTGGAAGCAACTGTATTTCCTCCATTAATCTCCCAGAAAACTTCCCAACACGGAATCTGAAAGTCCTGGATTTTCAGAATAATGCTATACACTACATCTCTAGTAAAGACATAAACGCTCTGGAACAGGCCACGAACCTAAGCCTTAACTTCAATGGCAATGACATTAAAGGCATTGAGCCTGGGGCTTTCAATTCAAAAATCTTTCAAAGTTTGAAATTTGGAGGGTCTCTCAACTTATCTGTTATATTGAAAGGTCTACAGAACTCTACTATTCAGTCTCTTTGGCTGGGGACATTTGAGGACACTGATGACCAAGACCTCACTTCAGCCACATTTGAGGGACTTTGTGACATGGCTGTTGAGAGCATCAACCTACAAAAGCACCATTTCGATGGCTTCTCACCTTCTACATTTCGGTGCTTCACTGGACTCCAGGAGTTGGATCTGACGGCAGCTCACTTGAAAGGATTACCCTCTGGAATTGAGGGTATGAACTCTCTCAAGAAATTAGTTCTCAATGCAAATAGTTTTGACCAATTGTGTCAAATCAATGCTGCCAGTTTCCCATCCCTTACAGACCTCTATGTCAAAGGCAACAGGAAGAAACTTGACCTTGGTGCCAGGTGTTTGGAAAAACTAGAAAATCTTCAGAAGCTTGATTTAAGTCACAGTGATATTGAGGCTTCTGACTGCTGCAATCTGCAACTCAAAAACCTGCCCCACTTGCAATACTTAAACCTGAGCTACAATGAGCCCCTTGGTCTCGAGGATCAGGCGTTCAAAGAATGTCCTTGGCTAGAACTACTGGATCTGGCCTTTACCCACCTGCGTGTTAAGGCTTCACAAAGTCCTTTCCAAAACCTCCATCTCCTGCGGGTTCTGAATCTCTCTCACTGCCTCCTTGATACCAGCAATCGGCACCTTCTAGAAGGCCTGCTGGATCTCCGGCATCTGAATGTACAAGGGAATCACTTTCAAGATGGGAGCATCTCAAAGACCAACCTATTTCAGACAGTGAGTAGCTTGGAGATTCTGATTTTATCCTCTTGTGATCTCCTCTCCATAGACCAGCAAGCATTCCACGGCCTTGGGAAAATGAGCCACTTAGACTTAAGCCACAACAGCCTGACAGGTGATAGCATGGATGCTCTTAGCCCTCTTAAGGGGATCTACCTCAATCTGGCCGCCAATAACATTCGCATCATCCCACTCCATCTCCTCCCCACCTTGTCTCAGCAGAGCACCATTAATTTAAGTCACAATCCCCTGGACTGCACTTGCTCAAATATCCATTTCATAACATGGTACAAAGAAAACCTGCATAAACTCGAGGGCTCGGAGGAGACCGTGTGTGCAAATCCCCCACCTTTAAGGGGAGTTAAGCTGTCTGATGTCAAACTGTCTTGTGGGATGACAGGTATGGGCATTTTCTTTCTTGTAGTATTTGTATTCCTGCTCATCATTCTGCTCATATTTTCAGTTAAATTTCTTCTTAGGTGGAAATACCAGCACATTTAGTGCTGAAGATTTCTAGAGATAGAAAATAAATATGTTTAGCAAAATTGCCCTCAGTAAAGGAACTGTTGTTTGTTAGTGACCAGACTTTTCAGATGGGTTCCTGGAGCTGGGTAGGGATTCCCTGTGCTTTGCTGAATCCCAGAACTAGTAAGTCTCCTGGGAAGGTAAACTGACTAGGGCCAGAGGGCCAGATGCAGCTGTGAGAGACACAGAGCCTTTTCCTCACATGGAAGGTGGCTAGAAGTTGAGAAGGACCCATGGCAGGGAAGGGCCAGGAGAGTAACCTACTAGGACGCCATCACTTCCATTCATGAGCATCCTTTGAAGCACCTCCCACCTTGACCCTAAAAGGAGGTCATCAACTCCCACAGCTTGGCAGTGCCAAGGACACCAGCTCCCCAGCTCTCTCCCCCACAGCTTGGGCATTGTGCTTGGGTCTGAGTTCTCAGTAATGTAGCCATTTGGGAAACAAGTTGGAGATAAAGTCTCAAAGCTTATTTTAAATGACAAAGAGAAAACAAAGAATTTAAAAGAAGAGGCTGAAAAATGAATCTTGCCATCAAATTGACTTCGTTAACCTCCTTAGTCCTTACTTCTCCAAGGATTCTACAATGCCTCTGCAGTGCAAATAGCTCCAAGAAAAAAAAAAAAAAAAAAAAAGACACCCCTGCCAGGATGCCCCTCCCCCAGGATTTAGGAGTTTTACACATTGGCCACCCTCACTTCAGAACCAAGGAGACTTTTTCTACCTACCTGGTGTTCTCGCTCTTATTATGTTACAGATCCTAACTTACAGGTGGGCTGCGGTCCAAACGCTCTTCTCATTTGAATGTCTGGTCCTTAGAAGCTTCTTTCTCACAGGAACCATGAGATAAATGGTGGTTTGGTTCCCAGGCCAGCTCTCAAAAGCCTATTCACCAGGGATAGCAACTGAGATAGCACATTTACAATGAAAAACTAGTGGAGGAAAGAAAGCATCCCGGCACACTCACCACTGGGAACACAGTAAGCTGCCTGAGTGAGCAGTAGTTTCTGTTGAGGCTGGGGGTATTGCAAAGATTATACCAGCAACAGAGAGGGGACAAAATCATTAAATGCAGATAGAGAACAGGGAAGCTGGCAGTGTAATGACTTAGGCCTTCTTCTCAAGGTCCAAAGGGTGACACCCACGCAGGGCTTGATCTTCTGAAATCTGCATTGGCAGACAACAGAGTTGAGCTCTTGTACTCAGGTGTTGCATTTATAAGGCCTGGATTGAGCTGAATAACCCATTTTAGGCTAGAGATATTAGCTTATAGTTATAAAATTCTGATTGGATACCAACGTAAAAATTGATTAACGACCAATGAGAATTGATTAGCCCTTAGGTTGAGGGCATATTAGTGGAACAGAGTAGAAACTTGGGGACCAGCTCTTTACCTCTGTACCCCCAGGAAAAGCAGGAAAGACAAAGGAATAGTGAAGGAAAGCCATAAACCTTCACTGCAAATGCTTTGCCAGTCTTAGGGGATTTTTTCGTGTAATACTACACAGGAGCCTAAGTTTTCCCATATGTTCTTGGTTAAGGACACAAGACGGGGGGGGCTAGGGTAAGGGGAGTGAGGCACTTGATTTGGGTGCAAAATTTAAGGGGGAACCAAAAAACTCAGTAATCAGGCAAAAAAGTTACTCTTAAGACTTTAAATTAATGCAAAAAAAGTCCGTGATAAACATCAAAAGTTTTTAAACATAGCCAGGATCCACAACAGCACCATGCGGAACCATATTAGAACCTGAGGCAAAAGGAAAATCACGAGTAGCCGTCCTGCCTTTGCTTAAAATTTTGGTATTTTTGTTCCTTGTGGATACTTTACATTAGTTTTGATATCTTGATGTTGCATTAAAATACTATGCTTCTTCGTTACTGAGTTTTTGGCGCCCAAGGTGGGTGCCTCACTCACCTCACCCTGTCCCTGCCTTGAGGACCGTTAAGAAGTGGGGCTTCCCAGCTAACCCAAGCAGCAGTTTACTGAAGGCCAATTAGCAGCCACATTACCTCAGTTTTACTCCAAAATGTCCCATCTCCTTCCCCTTTAGTTTCTGGAAACAGAAAGAAGTATTCAAGATTTTACACCTTATTCCCTCATCCTCATCTAACTCCCAACTCCTGGGCTCAAAGGCATCCTTCCTTCAAAGCCAGGAGGGGTGGCAGCGATGAATGGGTACCAAAGCCCTCTGAGCACTAGGCGGCCTGGGCCTGGTGAGAGAGGGCAAGCAGAACACACTCTACTAATGAAATGAAACATCACACAATCAACTGCTTTAATTATCTTGAATACCAGCATTTGGGAAAACAGGTGGCTGGGAAGGGAGTTTTCTTCGGCTTTCCTGAGGGAGACTTAGTAAGGCAGTCATTTAAGGATGTGTGTTAAAGGGAGAAAGAAAGTGCCTGGAAATATGAGGACATCGTGACACACCCCTTCAGCCACCTTCGTTCCTTCCCTAGGCCTAGGATGGTAGGGCATCACTCTGAGAAGGCCAGTCCGAGCCACTGCTGGGTTGTAATTGGCTCTGAGTCTAGCAGTGACCAAGGCCTTTTCCCCTGAGTTTTGGGCTCAGAAGGGACCTAACGCAGAAGTGGGCGCAGCTGCCGTGGCCTGTGCCGAGCAGGTGCTCTTCTAGGAAGCTTCCTAACTGCTGCTACAGGAAAGGCCCCTCATTCTAGGGACCCTTCTGAAGGCAGGCAGCCAACCCTCCCAAGTCAGAGAGCACACCTCCCTCTGACTCGATACCACCCATGTGGCCCACTCTCGTGGTGCAGGAAGCATTCACCTTTGGGAACTCAGGCAGGAATGTAGCAGGACACACAGTTACTTCGTTTTGTTGATTTTGTTCATTTGCTTGTAGCAAATTCAATGATCAGCTCTGGGAACTTTGGGAGATATTCCTGCTGGTGACCTGAAGATGCCAAAACCATGCTCACTGGTCCCTCCTTCCCTTTTCTTTTTCTCTTTCCTTTTTCTTTCTTTGCTGTTTCTTCCCTTCCTTCATTCCTTAACTCTTTCTCTCCCTCTTTACTTCCCTCCTTTCTTCCTTCCTTCAATCCTATCAGAGAGTATAGAAGTCCACACTCTTAAGGGAATCCAGTCTGGGACTTCCCTGGTGGCATATTGGTTAAGAATCTGCCTGCCAATGCAGGGGACATGGGTTCGAGCCCTGGTCTGGGAAGATCCCACATGCCATGGAGCAACGAAGCCCGTGTGCCACAACTACCGAGCCTGCACTCTAGAGCCTGTGAGCCACAACTACTGAAGCCCATGTGCCACAACTACTGAATCCCGTGTGCTTAGAGCCTGTGCTCTGCAACAAGAGAAGCCACTGCAATGAGAAGCCCGTGCACCGCAATGAAGAGTAGCCCCTGCTTGCTGCAACTAGAGAAAGTCCACACGCAGCATAAGTAAATAAATAAATTTATTTATTAAAAAAAAAAAAGAATCCAGTCTGATAGCACCAACCCACTGAGTTCCCTGTGCCTTCTAACAAACTTAAGCTCCTTTCTGCCTTAAGGATTTAAGCTGCAGATAGGAAATGCAAATTGCTGACCTACCACTCCCTACCCACACTGTCCTCCATAATATTTAATGTGTAACTTGGAAAAACAAAAACTTCCTGTAGAGCATCTCTGATGCGGATTGCATTGCACTAAAGACCGTAGGGACCCAAGCCCTAGCAATATGTAATTGCCCATCTTGCTTTCATGTATCAGGCCCCTTCCATGCAATGCCATGTGCTACTCCATAACTGAGCACTGATCTATCTAGGGCTTTGTGACAGCTCCTCTGTTTTAAGCAACAGTCAATTCACCCTACAAAGTCAGAAAGGGAGTTTTTGATGGCTGCTGTCAGTTTTATTGCTTTATCCTGGTTACTAGGATAGACTCTGCAGACACGGTGTGTTCATTGGTTTTATGTATCCCATGTTGTGGCTGCTATGACAAGCTACTCCTATAAAAACATGTTATTATTGCATATTGTAGCTCAGTGAGCTGACCCTGCATTTCAAAGTGTCCTGAAGCAAATAGCGTTGAAGTCCATAAAAACCGACTTGGCCTCCATCACAGGGGACTCTCTGCATGAGCTGCAACTCCCACAGTCTGGGAGCACGTTTTACATTTCCCCTGTGCCAGCAGCCATCACTGTTAACTGAACGCAGCACAGACCCAAACACAGGCGTTATCTACGTATCTACATAAAATTTCAGGGCAGGAAACTGTCATTTTATTTCTACCCATCTAATTCCCCAGTAAGTGCCACTTACAATTTTGAAGTTTACAAAAGCATGAAATAAATGACTATAATGTTTTCATATATTAGTGTAGCAGGCAAGAGGGGTGGCTGACATTGCTTTCTATCTGCCCTGAATGTTAAAGAGAAAATTAACTTGAATTACAGCAAGAGAGGATGCAGTTAGTTCTACGCAAGTCACGATGAGGTGGTCCTGGGTGTTGAGTTCGAATCAATTGCCTGATACATCAAGAACTAGGATGCCTGGTGTGGCAGGAGTTAGTCTGAAGGCTGCAGAGGAATCAGCAGCCCAGTGTTTCTCCCAGAGCTCCCGGATACTGGTTTATCAGCAGAATCATCTGGGGAATTCTTTTTTTTTTTTTTTTTTTTTTGCGGTACGCGGGCCTCTCACTGTTGTGGCCTCTCCCGTTGCGGAGCACAGGCTCCGGATGCGCAGGCTCAGCGGCCATGGCTCACGGGCCCAGCCGCTCCGCGGCATGCGGGATCTTCCCGAAACGGGGCACGAAGCCGTGTCCCCTGCATCGGCAGGCGGACTCTCAGCCACTGCGCCACCAGGGAAGCCCCATCTGGGGAATTCTTTACCAAACAGATTCCTGTGCTCCACCTCTGGATACTGGGATTCTGTTAGACTAGGGTTGGCCTTGGACTCCCAGCCAAATGATTTCATGTAAAGTCCTTCCCTTTTCTTAACTTTATCAAAGAGTAACAGAAACCTGTGTTGGGCTCCATGAGTCAAATGAGCTGAAAAACTACGCCATATCCTGTAAGAGGAAATTTCCGAACAAAATGGGAAAAAAGTGTTAAGGAGCCTTCCAATCCAAGGGTGAGACATCTGGGCAAGCAGCTCATTACTCTCTTCTGCCATCACTGCCAGGCCACAGCCTCTGCCCCTCAACTACCCTGCTCTCCCACCTACCCCCACTCCATCCCAGCTGTTGACAACTTGAAATCACTTATGGAATACTGTGGGTCTTGAAAAAGGAAAGGACTAATCTATTATTCTTAAATTTGGTTTCTAAAAGCCATTATTGCTCATGAAAGATTAAACAGTGAACTGCATTGAACATTCACCTCTCGCCACCCCTCCCCCCATCTTTAGATAATATTCTCTAAACATTTGGCTGTTCGAGACATGGTACTAGATCCTACAAAGGTAAGTAGAAGACAGCGGGTCACCTGAGCATTCATCTGTCTTCCCCGTCTCCATTTATGTCGGTTCACGGGCTTTCTAAACAGCTTGGGAGACCCTTTTTCTCTTTCTCCTGTCTTTGGAAACAACCTAAATGTCCAAAAAGAGATAAATGATTAAAGACATTCTACGTTCTTGGGTGGGATAACAACATAAACATGCTGATACTACTAGGAATTAAAGAAAAACAAGTTAAAATGAGATAAAGTTTTATATCAGTCTGGCAAAAAGAGGAGGCTGGATAATAGTGTAGGTGGGATGTAGGATTATAGGAACTGCAATGCACTGCTTATGGGTGGAGACTGGTGCAGCTATTCTAGGACCATGAGGCAAAAATTCATCAAATTGAATATGTGACCCACCAATCCCGAGCTGGGTGTGTATCACAAAATTTCACAATTCCACAACAATACACAGTACAGCGTTATTTCCTTGTCCTCTATGTATGAGAGCCATTTTGTGAACCAACAGATAGAGCTTGATGAAAAAAAAAAAAACCACAACCCAAATGACATATTAACATGATTTTTATCAATTAAAAATACATGTATACAGAACAATGATACCTATGTTTTTTAAGAACACAAAACCAAACCATTAACAAAGTTGCCTGTGGGGTAGGAGAGGAGGCTGGATGCGAGTGTAGGGATAAGTTTCATGAACCTTGGCGCCAAGGTTGATGAGCCAAGGACCGAAGAGTAGGATGACCTCAAACATCTGCCTCTGAGCTTCTCTACTTGTGCACGTGCGCGTGAGAGGAAATAACGCAGCACGTCCTTAACATGAAATGCCATGCGGCCATTATAAATAATATTGCAGAAGTATACTTATAGACATTGAAATATATTTTTGATTTCATACTAAGCAAAAGAGGTTACCAAACATTATGCCCACTATTATTTCTTTTTTTTTTTTGGTAACATAAAAATCCATATAGATTGAAGAATGAAAGTGGCTGGGGAATTGCAGTGATTCAAACATTTTGTTTTGCTTTTCTGTATCTTTAATTTGCCTTCAATTGATCATGTATTGTGCAATAAAGAAAAAAATCAGAATTTTTCTTTTTAAAGAGTTTTTTGTTTTCACAAAGGCACAAGAATAAAGAGGTAGTGAGAATTTACAGATAGTACTGAGAAAGGAGCAGCCTTTTCCTAAGGCTTTGTGATTTCAAATGCAAATGCTCAAGCCCAAGCTTCCTGGGTCGCTCTTTCCTTTTCCTTGAGGACAGAGGGGGCCATAGTTGTTCTAAGAATCTCCACTTGAAAGGGGCAATAGGCTGAGGAGCTAGGACTCGCATTACTGGGTAGCACTGAACTGATGCGCCTGGGAGGCCCTCCACAGGAACTACCCTCTGTCCCTACAAAGGACTGCCTCCAGCCGAGGAAAGTCACTTCAGCCCAGTACTGTTTCACACAGCATATGTATGCCAAAGGGACAGAACTTTCAGGCAAAAGATTTTTTATTTAGACAGGTTAGGGCTGGAGGATATGGAGACGCCAGCTGACATACGAAGGCTCAGGAGCTGCAACATGCTTGCTTTAGGCCTCGTAAATAGCTTCATCCTTCACCTGCAGGTTCTGACAGCCCTCTCCGGGCAGCGCTTCAGTGAAACATCAGATGACTTTGTTAGAGTCTGTCAGCTTTACAATATTAAGAGACTTTCTGTAAAGCTGCATGGAGCAATTCCTAGAAACCATATGCAACAGATCTTCCTTTTCCCCACATCTGAACAGACTCGATGTTCAGTCCATCTCGGTAGAAGATTCTTTCATTGCCTGCATCCAAGTATTGGGCTTGACAGTCCCACCGGCAGCCTGTGATAAGAGACGGTGACCTTGTCTTTTGGATTCCCAGGAATCCAGGCGACGTTGCTGCATGTTTTTTTATGACGAATGGTGCTAATGCTTCCAGTACAGGGTCTGATGTGTCTGAACTGCCACACATCTCAGGCCCTGAACCTGGGCCAAGTGACTGACGTTTAGTATACAGAAAGTAATAAAACCAAGGTTCAACAAAGCTGTGGTCATTTCCAGCTTTCTTAGATATATGAGACGCATACGATACTAACTGGGGTAGGAGGTAGGAAGAAAGAGAAATAACACAAAATGACTTTGTGGAAAGTGTTAAAAACATACTGGCAGGAAGGAAATTAAATTGAGTGAACTGCCCTACCACTGAATTCCTTAATGTCTGGCCTATACTGAAGTAAGCAAATTTCCACAGCTAACAGAGCTACACTTTTTCATGTAACATTTGTGTTGTGAACCAAAAATCTAGAAGGGAAATTGCCTACTGACTAATTAGTAATTAATTAGGACTAATAAAGGAGTCCTATTACAGAGAACGATTAGCTTGCTTGGCTCATGGCTTCCCGCCAATCATCAGGTTTGTAATTTTGCACCATATGAATTTTTTTGCATGTAAACTTAGAAAATGAGATGGCTTAGATCATTCACAGAGGGCCCTGGGTCTTGAATTCAATTGCATGATACCTGGTAATGTTTAGAAAGGTCAAGAGCTTTAGAACCAGAAAAATCCACGCTCTAATCCAAGCTCTCTTTACAGGGTATATGTTAAGTAAGTCACATAGCCTGTCTGGGCCTATTTGCTCACCAGTAAAATGGGGATGCCACCGCCATCTGGTTTGAGGCTTATGTTGGGGCTCAAATAAGATGGCAGATGGAAAGCATCTTGCCCAGTACTAAGGGTACACATATAGTAGGCAGACAATAAATGTTAGGTTGCTTCCTTCCTTTCGGATGGTCTTAATGCTTTTTAATTATGAGGGAGGAGACAGGATGGGAGGAAAAGAAAGATGAGAGAACACAATGGTAATTGATGGAGCAAGGTTTTGGGAGAATTGAAGTAGGTGGAGTCATGGAGAAAGGACACTTCTTCCTGAGACTGTAGGGAAAATGGTGAGAATGATGTGAAAGTTGGTAAGTTCTGCAGCAAAGGAAGAAGGTTGGTAGAAAACAGAGGAAGGACTTAAAGGAAGACTTAATCTCAAAGAATGGAACATGTTCGTGTGGGTTAAAAAAAAATAGCAAACCATTCCACTCACCAAAAGGAATCTGCAGAAAACCATCCTTTCCATAAGAGAGAGTTACATTCAGTAATGTTTTAGAGACGCTATGTATGTGTGTATATGGGAAAAAACTTAATAGTCATTATCTTTTCATGCTAAATTTTTATTTCAATGTTATGCAACTGCATAAGTATAAATATTTGTTCAATATACAACAATTATGACATCCATAGGGAATTGCTTAGAGAAAATAAGACTGCAAACACTTTATTGCACAGATCCTAACAAACTTTGAAGCTGGTAAATCTACAGCTGGGAATACTACCGAGGAGCACATCTTACAATCACAGGAGACCGACCAAAATAGAACACAGGAGAATTTCTACCAGCTGACTGGAGAGGTTTACAACAACAAACAGGTATTACATGAATGCAACCTTAGGTACTCCGTAGCCATCCAAAATGCAAAAACATATTTGGCAAAAATGATAATACACTATACAAAATATACATCAAAAATATCATTTGTAAACAAGCAGCTAGTTGTGCTTTAAAGGAAAGTGGACAGTTAGAAAGCAAAGGCTGTAAACCATAAACTACCTCCCCGATAGGCCTGTCTAGATGTCTGGGTGCAGAAGGATCGGGTTATGACAACCGCCAAATGCACGTATGAATTATAAATGTTGAGACCATTTTTGAAACCCATTCAAGATCTTTCAACATATTTGTTTCTTCTACAATTCACAACATAGTGATGGGGAATGGCTAAAACCTCATGGGAAAAAAATTCGGAGCAAGGAGGAGACTTTTTTTCTTTTTTTCTTTTGCCATTGCCAACTCATTTTACAATGAAGGACAACCAAGCAGTTTAAGTTACGCCTTTGTTTTTGGAGCGGAGTTTACAGCCTCACTGAATGATTTATAATCCACAGGGCTGTAAGATGAAGCTGTGCTTAGGTGAACAATGTTATAGCCTGAAGATACTAAGACACTCCCCAGGGGGGATGGGTGCTGGATTAGTATTTCTTCTTGGTAATTTTTTTTTTTTTCTCTTACAAAACAAAAAATCCTGCTACGGATCCCAAGCATCTTATAAATACTTATCTGTGTGTATTTTCTCTTAGTGCCTTAGTACTTATGTCAGCAAGTGCTGTCTTACAATATAAAACAATCCACCAGGAAGGAAAACTGCAACAAAAAACAAACAAAAAGATCCCCCTCAGCACTAAAATGATTGGACAAATTCTACATATTCCATGGTATACAAAATTTAAATAAGGCTTAGCAAAAGTAAAAAGGACAGTCACATTCAAGCACCAAATAGCTCCAACAAGTCTTTTTGTTACAAAAATGATGCTCTTTATTAATACAGTATTTTTTTTTGCATACAAATAAAGAGATCATGTTATGAAATGTATGGAGCTACTTGATGTATCAGAAATGAATGTGAAACCCAGGAACTTGCTAAAAACAGCAAGCTTCATCTACAACATAAGGCCCCAGCTATGTATTAAAATGTATCTGATGTCCTGATTATTCCTTAAAATATATGCTATGATGCCAAAATCCACAACCCCACCCCGTCCCCCGACTTTTCCTCAAAAAAGCAAATTGAAAACCTCTTCCAATGCCCGATGCTTATGAGCAGATTTGTGTGCGGCCAGCAACTTTCCTTTATGTTCAACAGCAGGGCTGGTGCAGAACTACTATAAAATGTGTGCTTCTTAGACTAGTGACTCATAGCATAAAGGCCTGAGTTTAAGAGCATGAAAAGGAAAAGCGAGAGAACAGAAAGGGAAAGCAAAAGAACAGAAATAAGTCGACATGTGTTTATAGCCCCCGCTCTACCTATGGTGAGGAGTTGACATACACACCCACAGACAAGGACAACTGGCCTTTCAGACAGCTGGGCCCAGGGTCAAAATGGCTATTAGGATGACCATGAAATGAAATGAAAATGGCTAGCTCCAACTGTTGTGGCCATTTCTGATGGAGGAGGATTCCAAATGCAGTGATTCGAGTAGTTCTTTAGATCTGGAAGTATAGGTAGCCAGATACAGTACTATCAAAATCACTCGTTAAAAATACACATGAAGGCTTACAATCTAGTGTATTTGGGGCTTTCTTTCACCTTCAACTCGACTTAGAATGTTTTAACGTAGAAAAATGTAGCCTTGAAATATTCTTTTCAACCACAGACCAGAACACGTGGGTGGATGTGTATATACACGAATATGGGTGTATCTATACTTTTACATATACCCAGGTTTAACCCTTTTGCTTCGTTACTGCATTATGATCAATGGTAGAGCGAAAATCTTATTAAAAAAAAAGCTGTAGTAAATGATGCCATCAGCAGCAAAGTATCGACTCTATATCCCCCAAACCAAACACATTGCTAGGTATTTACAGAGAAAATCGTTTTCCTCAACAATCCGCAACCTCAACCTCAACCAAAAAGATTTTTTGTTTTTTTATTTTTATTTTTTTTGTACAAACACTATCTGGTAACAGTTTACCGGTTCCAATTGGGAAGGCATTTGGAAGAAGGTCCCTTCTTTTCCTGTTTCTTCTCTCCCCCTTCTTCGGTGAGGCTCCAGGCTCTGCCTGGGGGGGGTTCCCACAGTGCTGGTTTCCAAGGTAGTCAAGATGCAGTTACACACGCAGGCTGGGTGCCCCAGTCCCGCCAGGGGCCTGCCCCATCACAAGGCCTTCTTGTGTGGGCTGCCGCGCAAACTCTCTTTCCCCCGCCTCTGTCGCACCCCAGAGTCCTTCTCAGAAGGAAGGGCGATGGGGCGCTCCGCGCTTGGAGCGGGGAACGGCTTGGTCACCTCTCTGCCCACATTCTGCTTCCTAGTCTGAGCTGGCTGGGCGGGGGCCGGCTCTTTCCCTTTGGTTTCTCCCGCGGTGGCTGCTCCTGAGAGGACCCTGTCCCGGTGGCTGGCGCCCTCCCCCACGCCTGGGTTAGGGTGATAGGATTCCAGAGTGATGGCTGAGCTGCGGAAGGATGGCAAGGAGTCGCTCTTTGTCATTTGGGTTCTGCCATCCCCCCCAGGCAGGGGCTTTCGATGGTCCCTGCTGCTGGAGGCTGAGGGCTCAGCTGTGGCCCTGCCGGCCTTGGCAGAGAAGGTGTCGCTGCAGGTTGTAGAAGTCTCTGAAACTACTGATCTAGCCTCGGGAAAGCCAGAGGAGTAGCTCAGAGACTTCTCGGGGAGGGCAGTGCAGCGGAAAGAGCTCTGCGCCGTGGCCGAGGGCGACCGTTTCATGCCACTGGGCTTGCCCGCCTCCGTCAGTGGCTTCTGGGAACCGGGCCCTTTCCCCTTGGCCTCCGGCCAGCCCTTCCCGGCGGCTGCTGCCGGCCTCTCCGTGCCCTTGGGCCCAGCCTCACCTTGCACCGGGGAAAGGCTGGCCCCCGGCTTCCCACTGTCCACAGGGGAGTAAAGTGCTTCGGTGCATTTCTTGCCTTCAGACTTCCCGGCGTCAGCGCTGGCAGCCGGCGGACTCAGGCTCCTGTCTGTCTGTTTGCACAGAGGGGGATAATCTTTCACAGTGGATGGTTTGGGGGCCTTTGGAGATGGGTTTTGCCTTTCCCCTACAGTGGGAAGTTTCTGGTCTACCGACTCACTGGCCCCTAGGGGTCCTTGCCGTGGTGGATGTGCGGGCTTCTCCAGTGCCTCTGGGGGATGCCCACTGCTGGTGGGTCTCAGCTTGGTGTCTAGAGGACCCCATTCCATCTGTAGGGGGACTGAGGGCCCACTTGCTCCCTGGCCAATCACATCGCGGGCTGTGTTCTGGGGACCTGGGAGGGCAGGGAACTCCTCTGACACACCCTTACTGCTGCCCTTCCCCTCTTTGCCGGGGGCCTGAGCACCAGGCTCTTTGCCCACTGCAGCCTCAATGCTCAGCTTCTGGGAGAAGAGGGGCCGGTCTGGGTGCTTAGACTTTGGAGGGTCTGTGTCGGGGCCAGACCTGGGCTTGTGGCTGCTGCTTTCACAGAGCACGGCAGTGGGCTTGGGAGGGTCCTGGAGGCCCAGGATTGAGTGTGTAGCACAGGGCTTGCTCCCAGGCAGAGAGCCAGCAGGGTAGCTTTGTTGAGTGTAATGCCGCTGAGCGGCCAGGCGAGGGAGCTCTTTGGTGGTAGGTAGGGGCTGAGAGCTACTGGTGAGGTGATGCTTCTGCAGGGGCTGTTCTTTCCTTTCTGGTTCCTTGGGACCATCTTTCTGCACAGATCCGAAACCGGAGAGCTTTTCACTCTTCTCACTCTCTGTCCCGGGTGGCTCCAGAGACCACCTGGCAGAAGCGAATGCCAGCTTAGATTCCGGGCCACTCCTTCCCTTGCCCAGCTCCCTCTCACAAGGAGTCGCTGCAGAGTGCAAAGAGGGGCCTTCTCTGGCCAGTGGCCTCACCTCATCTCGGCCGTCTTTGGGGTTTGTTTTCCCACAAGGCCCGCATGCTTTCTCCAGGGCCTGGGTCTGGGTGGAGACATCTGGGCGGGTCCTCCCCACAGCGGGGAGGGTTTTGGAGTTGTCACTGGTTTTAGTAGCTTCTGGTGGATACAGCTCCTTGGAGGGGTCTCTGCGGATGTCGGCCCTCAAAGCCAACCGCTCACTTCTGGCTGTGGGAGGGCTCCTTTCGGACGACTCCCTCCCGCTAGGCTTCTCCCTCAAGGGGGCACCTTCAGGTGGGAGCGGGCTGCGCAATCTAGACGGGTCAGCACCTTGGAGGTTCTGCCCCAGGAGGGGAAGGAGCTTAACATCGGGCCTGTGGTCTTGGTGTTGGCTGGGGCTGCCCTCTCCCCGCTGGGGATGGCTTTCCACGATGGTCACCGGGGTCCTGGCTGCATGGGAAACCTTCCTGTCCAGCTTCAGCTCTGGGTCAGGCAGGGGTGATGCCAGTGAGCCCTGCAGACCCCGGCTGGGTGGTGGGAACCGAGGCTCGAGCAGGTAGGATTTGTTCACCTTGAAGCTGGCAGGGGAGGACTCCCTCTGACCCGCAGTTTCACCCTTCCTCCCCACGCTGCCGGCGGGAGCCTGTGGCACAGGGGGCCCTACGTCACT
Organism: Delphinapterus leucas; assembly: GCF_059928025.1. Taxonomy (NCBI): domain Eukaryota; kingdom Metazoa; phylum Chordata; class Mammalia; order Artiodactyla; family Monodontidae; genus Delphinapterus; species Delphinapterus leucas. The sequence goes on along the minus strand of NC_143131.1, from coordinate 55,023,249 downwards.
GCCTGGGCTGGGGCTCTGGGCAGGCTCTGGTGAAGGCAGCTCCGTCTTGGAGGCCTGCGGTCCAGACAGAAGAGCAATGTCCAAAGTGCCCTCAATGGGCTTCAGGCATGACACAGACCGCCCTTCCAGCTTATACTCGGAGGGGCTTTTCCGGACAGGCGACTCTGGAGCAGCTAAGCCCGGCTTCTCCGCTCCGCTGTCCACCCGGCCAGAAAGGGCCTTGAGAGGGACAAAGGAGACGGTGCTGAGCTGAGCCACGTGGCCGCTGATGAATGGCGCGCGGCTCTCGGAGGCCGGCTGGGCCTCCTGCTGCCCCCCGGCCGGTCGGCTCGCGCTCCCCAGCAGGCCCTCCTGGGCACCAGATGTCATCTTGGGCTTGAGCACAGGGCAGGGGCCATCATCTTTGTCTTCAAGGGACATCTTCTTTCTGAGGTAATCGATGTTGGCCAGCTTGCTGTCTAACTTCTCACACCGGGGACCCTCCTTGGCCTGCGGGGCCTTCTCCGTGTACTCACCCTTCCCAGAGGTGGGCCTGTGGGTGGCGTGACAGAGACCGTCTTGTAGGGTGCTGTGAGCCGAGGCTCGTTTGAGGTCACCGGTGCCCTGGCTGTGGTCCCCGGGAGCTGCTGCCCCCTCCGAGGTGACAGCCTCGCTGGCCCGCACACTGGCCTGTTTGTGGAGAGCATCTTTCAGCAGGCTGCCCGGGGCCTGGGCCTCCTGCGCGGCTGCTTTGTTTTCAAAATGCTTTGACCTTTCCGAAGCCTTTGGATAGATTTTCTTCTCTCTGTCTTCTAGCCTAAAAGCAGAGAGGTTTTCCACATCATTGCCAAGTGCATGGGGTTTCTGGCGGGATTCCTGTTTCTCTGGGAGCCCGTCGGGCTTCTTCACCACCACCTTGGCCTTCAACTTCTCTCGGTCCAGCTCGTCCACAGACTCTTGTCGGCCCAGCTTCCGGGACACAGGGCGTTTCAGGCAGCCTTGCTCCACAGGCCTGGCCCGGCTGAGGGCAGGCGCGTCGCACACGTTCTCCTCCAGGCTCTGCAAGGTCACCTCCCGCTGGGACTGCTCCCGCGGCGGCACCTCCTCCTGGGTGACCTCCAGGCTGTGCTTGCGGGAGCACAGGTGCTTCTTGTCACTGCCGTAGGAGGGAGAGAGCTTCTCCTCCGACTGCACGCGCTTGAGCAGCGGGGACCGCGGGGGCTCTGCGCTCTTGGGCCTCACAATGTGTCTGACGATGGTCGGGGGGGAGTGCATTTTGCTGGGAAAGGCTTGAGAGATCTTGGAGTTGCCAAGTGAATGTCCCAACAGAGGGGACGGTGACCGCTGAGGGGAGGTGGGCTGTGGAGTTGGAGAGGGTGTCCGGGCCAGCGGGGAGAGCGGGATGCTGCCCGCTGACTTACGTCTTCCTGACCGGTATCGCTGCCCGCTGAGTTTGGGGGCCAGGCCGTGGAGAGTGCTGGGCCGGATGTGTCCTGACCCTGCCGGGGAGTTGGGGGCACTAGAGCTTGGGGAGCTGCTCTGGGAGGAGTTAGTACCTGTGGGTGGAAAACAGGATGCTGTGAGCAACGGCCACTTTCCCTTTGCTTTCCATGCTTCCAGACCTAGCTGTTTTAGATAAGGTCAGGTAAAGGTCAGCAAATTGTCTTAGCATCTAAGCCTAGTGAATAAATGCTTTTCAGATAAACCTCCCCACACCAAGGGTTAACCCAGTACTTCCTGTCTTTTTTAATGGACCGAACAGCTGTATCTTCTGACCTTCCTATAAATCCTGTTCTCTGTCAATTACAACCTCAACCTTCTTTCCTTAAGCAGGAATAAGCCTCTCTTCCAGGATCTCAGATGGTGACCCCTCAACTCTTGAGAGGCAAGGAGACTCACTCACCGGATGGGAAGTCGGGGGTGGAGCGGTAGCTGGGAGTAGGGGATCGGGGAGACAAGCTGTGAGTGGGGGACCCCGGGAGGCTCTCCCCTGATGACAGGGATCTGTTCAAGCAGGAGAAGCTTCGGCTGGTGTGGAGTAAAGGAGAAGGCTGCTTGGCTAGTTTTTTGAAAAGGGATCTTCTCCTAGAGTGAAAACAGAAGAAAACGGATCAGATTCTACATTCAAAACCACTCCTCCTACCCATAGCACCAGTGCATTCAGTACACGCCCCTGTGCCAGAGACGGTGATGGGATGATGGCAGATCCTCTTAAAGAGAAGGATCCCACTTTTATATTCAAAACTTTTTTATGACTTAGAAAGGAAGAGGTTTTGATAATACACAATGGAAGCTCTCTTCTCTTAATTTCAAGCACTTTAAGAAGAGCTGTGAAAATAGGAAAAATATATAATAAATATACATTCATTTATTTATATGTCAGGTTTTTGAGGACACAGTTTTTTGCCTGAAAGCTTCTGAGTACATAGCCCCAAACACACTGACACAATTTAATTAATTAAGAGGTAATACAAAGTAAATCCCTGGAAGAAAAACCATCATCTTGGATATAGAATTCTTTGATGGTGGTACACTGGGTAGAGGCTTTATCTCTGAGGGGCTGTTTGCTGTGCTTATTCCATTGTGAGCTCTTGAATATTCCTAATGACTGTGCACGCTGTACGTTTACACAGAAAAACCGAGCAAGGTGAAATGAAGCTTATCACATCAGCAGGGCAGGAGACACCATGCTGCAGCACAAGCAAATGTGTAGTTAGTGCCCCACGAGCACACCTGAAAGCTAAAAGCACAGCTTCAGGTGGCTTCGAAGTGCAGGTGGCTGTACAGAGTTCCTTCATCCTCAGGTAGTTTACACTCTGCTACCCCTTGAAGCAAGTGTGTTCTATATGACCTAAACCACCATTAAAATATAAAGCTCACATTAAAAAAAAAAGGAAGATCTCAAAATGTGTGTGTGTGTGTGTGTGTGTGTGTAAGTTTAATCACAGTAATACATGTACTTGGGTTAAAAAGTCAAATAGTTTGTAATGAAAAATAGCAACTCCCTGCTCTGCCTTTTTCCCAATCCCCAGAGAAACCACTTTCTAGTCTTTTAGCTGTTTCTTTTCCTATTTGTCTGCATATTGCTATGAAATGTGCTTATGCTGTTTTTTTAGTTTTTCGAATTTAGAAATTATCTGTTGATTTCCTACCACAAAAAATGAGAATTAAGCTCGTATACAACTGCTTCCACCTTCTAACCGAAAACACTTCCCTGTTTCTATTCCTCTTAGTAGTGCTAAACCAAAATTTTTGGTTAGAAAAAAAAGGCTGGTGTTTTCTTTATTTTACATGATAAATACTGTTCACAGCTTGGCCATAATTCTATTTTCCTTCCTTGTATAACTCTGTCTTTCCTGGAGTCAATAATCATTCCTTTCTCATTTGCTTATTTTTCTTTTCTATCATCAAAAATCCTCATAATGTGATCCAACACACCATATCCAAGTGGGCAAAGTAGGGCTGCTGTGGCATGGTGCAGTGAGCACGTCTAGACAACTGCCTGGCAAGAAATATCCTCACCAGAAACACACACATACACACACCTTGCCAGTGCCTGCACGGGGCACAAAATGGTACTCACGGTGCCTCTCACAGCGCAAACGTGTAGCCAAGTTAGGCTTTCAGTCAGTAAAACAAAGCCTTTTTATTTCTAGGCTTATTTGGATGCTTTAAAGATCTAGTTATCTTCAAACATCTGGCATTAAAAAATAGCAACTGGGGCTCCCCTGGTGGCGCAGTGGTTGAGAGTCCACCTGCCGATGCGGGGGACGCAGGTTCGTGCCCCGGTCCGAGAAGATCCCATATACCGTGGAGCGGCTGGGCCCTGAGCCTGCGCATCTGGAGCCTGTGCTCCGCAACGGGAGAGGCCACAACAGTGAGAGGCCCGTGTGCCGCAAAAAAAAAAAAAAAAAGCAACTGTTTGTTTTTAGATAATGTAAAGGACGTTATTAAATACAGATATAATGCTAAAAACTGCCTGAAGTTTCAGTTCCTCAAATCCAACTCAACTGAAATGAAGTCTAGAGGCTTAAGAAAAGGCAAAGGGCTTTTCATGGTTCTCACACATGAGAAGAAGCAATATAAATTCTTCTACACTGTAACTACATAGGTCTTTTCACTATGAAAAAGAATGCTGTTACGAAGGAATATAAATGCTAATGTATAAATACATGTGAACCACAGGGCAACATTTCTCACAGAGAAATGGATCCTTCTCATATGCAAGCATTTACATTAAGCAAGGAGTAAATGTCGCTCAGTGTGGGAATGCACCAAACCCATGAAGAGGACGGCTCTAACTCACCTTTCCAGACTTTCCTTCTTCTTGGATTTCTTGCTCCGCCTTACCATCCGGCTCTTATAGCTGTTTCTCCTGGCTGGCCCCGTCTTGATTGATGTGTTCTCAAATGGGGTGGTCGTGATCGACACCTTATTTCCACTCTATAAAAATATGATGTGGTATTAAAGCGAAATGCTGTGATGAAACAAGACCAGAACAGAGATAGGAGAGCCAAAGACAAAGAAAAGATCCATAAGGACGGACATACAAAAGGCTTCCATGTGTCAATGACCCTTCAAGCAGTGAAGTCCTGACAAACTCGGTGGAAAAAAAATGTGAGGTTTCCTTAAGAGGGTGGGATCTGGAACTCCACAGAGCTGAGTTCAAATCTGAGCCTGTGACCTGAGCACTTGCTTTCCATCTAACAGGAGAGTCACACTTATCTCATAGAGCTCGTCTGAAGATCAAGGAGATAGAGTCTGTAAAGCCTTTAGCACTGAGGGTGACACATGGAAAGGACTCTATAAATCACAGTTATCCTCATCCATATGTATTAAGTATAAAGATGCCCAGGGGCTCTCTAGAAATCATAAAAAAAAATCATAAAGCAGCAAAACTGAATGAGACTTCTATTTTAAATTATTTTTAAAGGTTCCTTTTCTACCACCAGAAAACCTGTCAGCAGGCAGAGCTGGAAAGTTCATGCCAGCAGGTATGAAACAGCCTCTGTTTTGCCAGGTCAGGCATGGTGAGGTCATTCCTGGTGGGTTTCTGTGCCCTACCACTTGAACCTGGGACAGGGGCTGGCTGGGCAGGCCCTGGGGATGGATTTGAGAGCAGAGTTAGAGGGCAAGCTGAGGTGTGCCCTGGGCAAGTGGGCAGGACCCACCCCCTTCACTCCCATATCAATGACCTCTTCTTGAATTTCTTAATAACCAGGAGAGAAACATGTCCTTTCAGAGTCACAGATGGCCCCGATTACCTTAAGAAGACAAGAAGCATACGGAGAAGGGCCTTTTAAAAGGCCTATGCCTGGAAGATGCCTAGCAACTCAGCTCTAAGTGGTATTAAGAGATGGGGAGTTGAGTATGATGGGGGCTGGGGGCTGGAAAAACAGAGATTGTTTTAATATCAACATCCACCTTCCCTCCCAACTTGGGAAGTAATACGTGCCATTAGAAGAAAAGAGTAAAGCATATATATATATAAAAAAATCACTGAGGAGCTTACCACCCAGCTAACATTGGTAACATTTCTGTATATTTCCTGCTGGTCTCTTATCAGGCATGTAGAAAGTATGTATATATATATAGACACACTTTATAAATAATTTAAATCTTAATTAAATTAATGTCATATTTAGTTTTATGTTTTTTGTTCACTTCACATTTCCTAACTTTGAAAAACCTGCCCTTCGTCATTGAATATTCCTTAAGAACATGATTTTTACTGGCTATTTAAAAATATTCCATGAGATGGGTGAATCACAATTTAACTATTTCCCTACAGCTATTGTTTTCTATCTCGCAATTCTTGTAAGGGCTGGAATAAATACCTTTATCTCTAAATCGCTGTCCGAGCCTCTGACCTTTCCCTTAGTTTACATAATTAGACCCAATACACGCAGCAAAGGGTCTAGGTGGGCTTTTCAGCGACTCTTGGTGCCTGGTGATACACTAATTTCCAGAAGGGTTATGTCACCTCATGCTCTTGCCAGCAGCGCATGAGCAGCAGCCATAGAACGGGCTTGTCAGAACTGAATACTAACATTAAACAGATTACTGATTTTACAGGAAAAAGTTATATCAAGTTTTAATCTTTGTTCTTTGGCTATTAACAAAGCTGGACTTTGACTCATTTATTTTCGATGATTTCTATTTCTTTAGAGAACGATTTGTTCATGTCTTACATCCAATTTTGTATCAGAAAGTCTTAGTATTATTGATTTTAGAGTTCTTTACATATTTAAGAACATATAATCCCATACTTAATGTCATAATTGTAAAAAAATATTTTAGGGAAATGAGATTTGAACTTGAACAAGAGAAACAATTTTTCTTCATCCTGAAAGAATAAAGTACATGTTTTATATGCAAATGCCAAAACTTTAAAAATAAACCTTAACCTGATAGTAGAGACTGACATTCAATTTATTCTTTAAACTGAAAATTCAGCTTTGAAGTATGAAAGGCCTACCATTGAAGGTTGTTTGGTATGGGATTCTCTCTTTACAAATTGAGTGAAACCAGGCTAACTGAGCGAGGCCAGGCTAAAGTTTTAGTTTTTCCTGCATGTCTTAGGGGAAGGAAAGGGGCAACAAACAGGATGGGAGTTCATCTTTCATTGAAGTTCCTTCCGTCCTTTTCTACATCATATACAGAGTGGACACAGAGCCACAATGATCACCGGGGCTGCTAGAGCCCATGAGCCATCTAAGCTTGAATCCACTTCCACCCCTTCTAACACAATTCAGCACTGACTTTTATATCTTTACCTATAAGAGGCTCACAATGCCACTGAGCATTTTAAAAGCACATTGTGAATGTTAAAGCATTTTTCACATATATTCTCTTACTTTATTTTCACAACCAAGTCATGAGGGTTTTTTTTTTTTTTCTTAAACCCTATGAGGTAGGAAGGGATTATTATTCTGTGACTAGAGGTAAGGAAAACAGATTCAGAGACACTGAGATTCTTTTTTCCCAAGGTCACAGAGCCCAGTGGGAGAGCCCAAAGCTGGCTCTCCCGCCCCTCACCCCACACTGCCCACTCCTCATGGGCAGGGCATGCCCTGATCCCTTCCATCTCTTCCTCCCAGCAGAGTGCACAGCTTGTACTTAAAGAGTGGTGGTGAGGGAACGAGGCACTGGATCCATATAAGGAATGATCAATGTATCAGACTGTCAAGAAGAAATTTAAAAAATATCGTCAACATTATATGAAAAAAATATAATATAAATGCTGAACATTCCTCACCAGAAAAGTTATGACCAGGGTTTGCTGAATCAGAGCACGTCATTAAGTTCTGTACAAAAGTCCCTTTCCACTATAAAACCAAACCCAGTTTTCTTTTTTTTGTTTCTACATATGGCTGTTCCAGATGACAGTTCACTTGACTTATGGAAATACACAAAGAGATAACTTCCCTGAGGGGAAATACAGACACAAAAAAAATGCAGAGTGCAAACATTTGGTTGGAAATGTTAATGATTACAAAAATGGTAAGTAAATGGCTGAAAAATATTATAATTTTATGGACAATAGGTGAGAATTGTGGAGACTGCCATCTGGTGGATCCATCGGCTATAGCAAGTGCTGTCAGAACTCGGCACACAGTGTTTTACTGGGTCTACTGACCTCAACAAATTCTTTTGAAGAAGAAGCAGTCTCTTATTAGGGAAATTCTGCAGCACTGTTTTAAAAAATAACAACGAAATGGGCCCAGAAGACTGTTAAATGTTCTATTAGTTAAGTTTTACTTTAAACTACTGGTGTGATTAGTGCACGGTGGGAGGGAAATTATTTTAAGCTGGCTGAACTGAACCCAAAAGCAGAAGTCAGGCTATTCAGTCTCTTCTCTCAGTCTGACTCCACATTAGTTTATCACTTGGCCTTGGGTACTTCACTGAGCCAGACTGTTTTTACATTTCTTTCTCTGCAAGACGCACATGGCGAACAGCACTCTTCCTGCATACGTGTGTCCTTGCCCTGACTCAACCCTCCATGATCCAGCCCCAGCCATCCTGCACACTTCATCCCAGATGCTATGAATGAACTCAGGCTCCAGCCACACTGGTTTACTCATGCACCTCAAGCACTCTGAGCTTCCTGTCCTTGTGTTTTTAAGCATCTTCTTTATTTTGCCTAGACCGTCCTACACCCTCTTCCCATACACTAAATGTCCACCCATCCTTCACAGCCCTGCACAGAAAACCCCTAACTCTTCACCCCTGCCCACCCTGGTGGAAAGCCCTCTCTCCTTTAGAACCTGGGCAATATTTACAGTTTGTTCCTTTTGTCTGACACTCTGATTATAGCCTAGCATTGCCACTGTTTCCCTTGTGAACGTTGGACTGTATTAACTCAAGTTACTGGCAATCAGAAGACTTCATGTACAGAGCACAGTGGCATGCTGGTTGAAAGCACGGGCTCTGGAGCTGCATTGCCGAGATGCAAATCCTCTTCTGCTCTTTCCTAGCAGATAACCTTGGCTGCTTTGTTAACTTCTCCCTGCTTTAATTTCTTTATCTGTAAAATGGGGACATTTATATTTATAGCACCTATGCACAAGGTATGAGGATTACCTGAGTTTATTCATGTAAAGGCTCTCGATTACCTATTATTCATACGTGTCATTTGTTGTGTGACTCTTCGGTATCTCGCACACTTCTGCACATTTTGGGGGCCCAGCCAATATGTGAGGATGGTAATAACGATGCTATTTGATGGTTCCCATTTTAGTTTCCAGAGGTTCTCCAGAGTTCAGGGAAAGGAAATTTTGAGGCAGGGGTTGGTGATATTTTAGGGCTTCTCTTACGATTGGAGATTTAAACTAACGCTGTCCTAAGAAAGCAACCTGGTTGAATAGAGAGTTTTCTGGATTACGGAGGCTACACTGGGCAGGTAATTATGTGAGCAGGGGATATGACTGGGTCCATGTGGCCTCCGCCCCTCACTGCAGTGGCTGGAGAGAGATTTCGGTGCTTTGACAAAGCTCATTTTTAACAAGCTACTTGCAAGCTGGATGGAGGTGATTAACTCCTTGTGGCAGGAGAGGTTTAAGGCGACGCTGAAGGGGCACAGGGATTCACAGAGCTGTGGGGAACTGAACCGGACGACAGTGACTTTCTATTTCCTTGTGCATGTAAGTTAGTGCTTCCATAGCAGGCTCATTTTGAAGTTGTGAGGGTAAGTGTGACCAAAGCTGCAGCCATGAAACACGCTTATTAGGTTCACAGTCCGAAAGATAAATAAGTATTGCACGTGTATCTCTAAATATACATACAGCCCTATGTAATGGCTCTTCCACCTTTTTCTAAGGATGCCATGAGATTTTGTGAAGTAGTTTGCAAGTATAAAACATCGTGTAAAAAGCATCTGAGAATACCAAAATACAGCTACTGCCCTGATGGTCCGCCAGTGACGAAGCCATCGGGAGCCCAATAGTATAGGATGCATTTGTGAGAAAGTTGACTAGAGTTAGGGGAACCACCTGTAGGTATGGAGGATAGCAAAGCCCGGCCTCAACTCCAGTGGGGACTGAGGCCAAGACCAAAGTTTCATTAATGCTGTGAACTGATCAACAGCAATAACTTTCCTACAATCGGCCATTTCACAATGGACCTTTGAATATGCATGCTATTCCTCTAACTGGAACCTAGGCCAGACACTGAATCATTTGAAGAATATACTTGTGTTGGCTGGGGGATGAGAGAAGGAAGAAGAAAAGTCATTTAACTGTACTTACTTTCCAAAGGCTTTGTACACCCACCTACCTGCACTACCTGCCAAATCCTAATTTTCTTTCAAGTTCCAGTTCAGTGTCACTTCTCTGTGATGACTCTCCTCATTCACAGAATCTTCTCTCCAAAAGTACGGGATTCCTCCCCCTGCTGTGGCCCTGGCTAATCAAGCTGAACGTTATCTGCTTGCACACCTCTTCTATATCTCCCATAGTCCTCGAGGGCAAGGACCATGCCTGAATTCCTAGGTTGCCAACATCTACCGTGGTACCTGCCTCAGGGCGAGTGCTCTGGAAACAGTCTGAATGCACCTTGTTTAAATGACACATATGTGTTTATGTTGTGCCTTTCAATAGGCTGCAGGTTCTCTGAGGTCATGGCTCACACCTCTCCGATAGCCCCTTATAGCCCAGCCCTCCCAGTGCTTACAAAAGCCAGAGGTCATCCGTAAACATCTGTTGACTTATAAAATAATCCTACAATTAAAGACTGTATTTTTGATCACAGATAGTCTTCTTTCCTTGAAAAAACTTAACATCAAACTCAAATTTATCTTTGTTTTAAACAGATCCATATTTGGAGCCATAACTTTATATTCTGTAGTCAGCAGGTGGCAGAGCAAATAACCCAAAAGAAAGGAGAGGATCAGTATAGACTGTCTCTCCCTATCATACTCAGGCTTCTTGTGATCTTCGTACGCCATTGGCTTGACTCAGCTTACATTCCAAGTAGAAACTGATCTACATTCAAATTCATTTGTACGTATGAATGGGAAAAGGCCTAACGATCGCTAGAATCCCTTCTTCCATTACCACCTATTTCTATCATTTATAGTGTATGTTATATATTCACAGGTCTACCTTTCAAAAGGAAACCCAACTCTCAGACTCAACCTTCAGATCTGACCTCACAGTTTAATACTACCTTGTCTTCTGCTATATAGAATAAAATTTACTGAAGAAAATCGCCTTTAGGATGAACGATTTCCAAACAGATTTTACTATGTGCGGTACATAAACAAAGAGAACTCTATTTGTAATTTAGGATAAGAAGCAAAATTAAATTAGGAAGTGACTGTGCAGATATACGAACGTGCATTTCATGATATAAAACCAAAAAATTCATGTTATTTTTGCCTTTACATTAAACAGACTACGGAATACTCTCTCAGCAACGAGACTGAGTGTGTATGGATGTGCCATATAGAAGAACTCTAGACCCTGAGCAAAGAACTCTTGGTACTAGTTCTTTCTGGCTACCTCCTTCATCTGGATGGCCATGACATCAAAAAGATAGTACCTTTAGCAGGAGCTCTATAACTTCTGTGTGGACGAGTCCATGCACTGGTTCTCCATTGACGTGTGTGATCAGGTCCCCAGCCTTCAGTCCTGCCTGGCAAGCTGGACTTCCTTCTTCTACATTCTAAAGTCCAAGAGGAGAGTATATATATTAATAAGCAAACAAATGACAACCCTGACACCTACTGTTTCTTGTGGCTCAGTGTTCTCAGTTAATCAGCAAATGATCCTGAGCTCCTAAGAGGAAACCAGTAAGACAAGGTTTGCTATTCTTTTTCTGTCATCATCCTAAAATAGGGTAATTTCTATAGTTCCTTAAACAATTTCAGGTGATCTGAGAAAGTACTTAAAAAAAAAAAAAAAAGGAAGGCTAGGGGAAAAAAATCTAAGAAAAGAAGAATGAAAGAAGGATAAAAACAGGACTATCTTTGACTGTTTCTACCAGCTTGGTATGCAGAGTGGTTAATCAGATATGAAGACTAACAGAATTATGAGAAAGAATTAACTATTGCTAAATTCAATCCCACCACATAGATAAAGGGCAGGAGTATGAAACAGGTCCCAAATGCCAGCTTAAGAGAAAAATCATTTGCTGTTAACTACGCCTCAGCTGACATATTTATTCTCCAGTTTGGCTGGGAACAAAAACTAACCAGAAAGGGAGACTGTCGGTCTTACCCAAACGATATGATGCACTGTGTAAATGTCGCTGTCTCCCACATATACCCGGATGGCTCGGATGGTGAAACCATAGTTCTTCCCTGAACTGTGGATCACAACGGGCTGGTATGGACTGGCAGAAGCTCCTGAGGAATCTCGGCTGGGAGAGGAATCCCTTGAGGAAGAAGGGTCCGAGGACAGAGAATGGGGAGACATTGGACTTCCCAGTGGAGAAACAGCAAACATATCTGCAACAGAGAAGCCAGTCATCACAGCTCATCCTGGTCCCACAAACTGCTCTCAGGTAGCCCTCACTAGGTAGCCCTGCTGGGATTGGGAGGACAGTCACAATACAAATCCATTCCTTTCTAATAAAGAAGAAATAATATAAAAATATTTATACTGGTAACTAGCAATGGTAACTGGTAACTTGACAGAAGCCTGTCAAAGAAATCTCAGAAATGCCTCTTTTTAAACTAACTTTTAAACTCACATTCTGAAGTTACAACTTCTTAGTTCTCTACACAAATTAAAAAACACACGAAACTTCACTGCTATCGGACTGTGATCTTTTAATGCACTTTCTTTTAATTAAAGAAACAGGAACTTCCCTGGTGGGGCAATGGTTAAGAATCCGCCTGCCAATGCAGGGGACAAGGGTTTGATCCCTGGTTCGGGAAGATCCCACATGCCGCGGAGCAACTAAGCCCGTGTGCCACAACTACTGAGCCCGCATGCTGCAACTACTGAAGCCCACACGCCTAGAAGCCCGTGCTCTGCAACGAGAAAAGCCACTGCAATGAGAAGCCCATGCACCACAATTAAGAGTAGCCCCTGCTCGCTGCAACTAGAGAAAGCTCGCATGCAGCAGCGAAGACCCAATGCAGCCCCCAAAATAAATAAATAAATAAGTAAATAAGCAAATCATAGGTGCACAAATTTCAGGTATACCCTCACACAGGGAAGGCTGTATGGACTATAGTAAAAGATACTCAGGCTCCAAATATTGCCCTAAATAACGTTAACATGGTTCTTTTCGAAAAAACCTGGCCTGGAAAGCAATTCATCAATTTACCTCTGCTTTTTTATAATATTACTGAACTAGTACTGATTAAATAATTTTGATCAACATTGTAATGTTAACTTCTCTATAAAAGAATCATTCCTTATTACTATGATTAGAACTGATTCTCTTCATATATTACCTGTAATTCTAGCAAGGTTTCTGAGAGGATAATGCAGGTGGATAGACAAATTTTAAGAAAAACTCACTTCATATTCTTCAACACCAATACTATTCTGTTTTCCTTGTTTTATGAACAAACACACTTTTAACTTATAGCTCTTATCACTGTTTCATCTATGTGAATCTAAACAGATCCTAACTGGTCATGTGAAATTGCGTGTGCATGTGCGTGTGTGTGTGTGTGTGTGTGTGTGTGTGTGTGAAAAAGAATAACCTACAAAAAGATGCTGAGGTTTAAATGTGAGCTCAGTCAGGGCCAGGCTACAAAGGGCCAGCGCACCTGAAGCCTCCCGGGGTTCGGTGAGTAACATCGTGGCCACAGCAAACTGAAAGTATCCCGACTAACTTTTGCTCTAATGCTTATGTCTGTCCAAAGGAAAACAATTAGCTAAATGTATCACTATCCAAGCTCCTTCACTTTCTGACTTCATGCGGCATCCTGACCCTTTTTTCCTGGCTACCTCTGTCTCATCCAAAGGCCAGGTGAACAGATGCACACCGGTGGGCAGGGAACGTCAACACATGCAAAGGCAGGAAGAAGATAGAGTCGATACACAGATCCAAACTGCTAAAAGAGCCAGGCCCCCGACCCTTTACCTCAGTACATTTTACCTTATCTCCTCCGATTGAAGAACTGACCTACATTCACCAAGATGTGGGCTTTCTCATCAGCTCTCAAAGGGGACTGGACCACATCCCACTTACCTTCCTGACTGCAGCTGCACTGGGGCCATTGCCTTCTGGTTATGAATAGTCACTCAAACTAGGGAGACAGGTGTTTGTTTTATGGTGCTACACAGACATTTCCCAGAAATGAGAATATGCTACAGTGAGCATTACCCCCCAGGGAGCTTTTGTTTTTACCCAATTTCTTTCTGCAGGAATTTGAAATTTCAACAATGTAAACAATCCCTTTTATACATGGTCTGTATTCTTCCAACTGCAAGCCATCTGCAATATAATTCGACTGCCACTTCCACTCTCTTACTGTCATTTGAGTGATAAATCGTAACCACCAGGGTATATATTTTCATCTCAGCCAGTGGAATTACTGTAGACTTTGTGATTAGCAGAGGCAAAACTAGGTTGTGGAAACATACTGCAACTGAACAAAACCATTAATTAAGCCCAGTTTTTTAATATAGGGTAGAAAACAATACCAGTAGGAGGAAGCATAACCCAACAGACAGGGCTGGTAAGCCTTGTAATTTCAGTGCTGTCTGTGACTCTGCATCCCCAGAAATGAAAAACTTATGTTCTCTGTGTCGATTTCCTCGTTAATTAGATGAGAAAAACTATACTTAGCTTTCCAACACAGATGCTGTTAACAACTCCATAAAGGATACAAATGATGCATAGTCTAGGGAAGAAAAATTATTCAGAAGAGGGACATTTATCACTTAACTTGGGGAGCGTGGGAGAAAAGGAAAGAAAACAAATAAAAGAAATAAGCCTTTGTGGGAAGAGAGCCTGCCTCATCTCCTGCTGCAGAAAGAAGCGAGGAGTAAACCACATATGCCCCTGGGAGCTCTGGAGGTCTTGCAGGGAGACACTCTGGAGGGCTGCGCCAGGACAGCACCCACTACTGTTTCAAGCCATCTTGTATGTCAATCAGCATTGCAAACTGGGGGCGGGGGGTGAGCATGCACAAATCACACAATGTCATGCAAGTAGATGTCTCTCTACCTCCTGGGATCATGAGGGACAGAGCACTGGCAGAAAGGGACTTTGTGACTTTCCCCGAGATTTTCTTTTTCTCTGTGCTTTCTAATCGCTGCCGAGCCACGTGAGAAGTGGGTTCACTGGAGGGCTTTGAGGAATTATCTGTACTGTCCACACACTCGCTTCGTCCATTTATCTGATCCAAGTGCTCTGAAAAACTGCCAACTGTACAAAGAAGAAGGGATAAACATGTTCAGGAAAATCTGGGATAGGAGAGGTGGGGAGAGGGAGAGAGAGAGAGAGAGAGGGAGAGAGAGAGAGAGAGAGAGAGAGAGAGAGAGAGAGAGAGAGAGAGAAGGACAAACGCTGGGAAACAGACGCCCATGTGGTTCATGAGTCCATGTGGTGTCAGGCAAACATGAAAATCATGTGACTGGTTTGAGAAAAGTGGCGCGGAGGAGGAAGAATGAAAGAGGTTTCCGTTCAGATTTCGTTCTACTTGTACACAAGTCCACTAACTCTCAATTGACTCCATTTAACTAGGAGATTACTTTTTAGAATCTTTTACAACCCTAGTAGAGACAACTCTTCCCCCCGACCCCACCACGAAAGGCCATGAACCAAACATCAGCTCATGAACCGCACAACGCCCACCGTATGGTATGACCATCCTATGACACAATGATCATCATTAGCAGTGCTGTTAATATTGGTTTTTTGCTATGTGGACATCATTTAGTCACTTCGTGGACATTTATGCCCATTGTCACCTCCTACCATCTTTCTAGGCCACACCTCACACCTAGGCTCAGGTTTGTAACTTATGGAAAAGTGCCTAAAGTGTCGCCTTTGTCTTCCCACACCTGCTTTCACTCTGAGTTCCTTGTAAATTTCACAGGACAAGACAAAGGGTATGCTTCACTGTGGTACCCAATGGTTCCCTACATCTTCTTGCCTTTAGACTAGACAGTGCCAAATGCCGATCTGCCCTGAAGTTACTGGAAGTGAAAAGATTTGTCCCCCTCTAAGCCAGCCATCACACCTCCTTTATTTTTAATTTTATTAATCCTCAGTATACACTGGAGAGTTTTTTTTTTTTTTTAAGTTAAAAAATTAGGACTTCCCTCAGCAGAGGAACATAAGAGAACACGTAACCACGTAGGAGGAGGCAGAAATGGAAAATCACTGATACCAGTGTGGTAATTGCACACGCCCAGAGTAAAGAAAGTTCTTTACTCTTGTCAGAAGTGACATGTTGAAAAAAGCCAAGTGACCATCCCTTTTGGTTTCTCCTATTCTTTCTTTCACAGGCTATCAGTTTTCTGGGTTTTTTTTTTTTCTTTCTTTTTTTAATCACTGATAATACATCTTTGTCCAGAAAAAAACAACGCTTATCTTCTTTTTCCTTCTAAATGCTATATTATAAGGCCCCTGTGCTTTAAAAATCATCAACACTATCACCACATTAAGATATACAATCCACACAGAGAATTTAATACCATTATAAATGATCCTTTGAAAGGCCAACCAGCACATTTTAAAGTGCTGACCATGACATTCTTTGCCTAGAGAAGAGGCTTAATCAGACTTAACTGACATTTCTGTTACAGTGCTATATACACATCATTCGATTGCACGGCAGGTTTGGTCCTAGTTCACAGAGGTGGCACAGACCCACAGGTGGGGTCCAAGCTGAGGGAAGGCTTGGACTTGGGACAGTGGGCTTGGGCACAGCACAGCTCATGGCCACCTACTGTGCTGTAGGTACAGGGTAAGATTCACAAACTTCCACGTGACACCCACCTGACCTACTAAGGAAGACGATCTTAAGGCAAATATCAACAACCTTTCTACTTCTATATGCCAAATTCAGTCCCACATAACAGCATATCTACTCTATTCACTCTAAATGAAGAAATCAACTGCTGAGGGACTTGACAAAAACTGCTTCACAAATCAAAAAAATCTTATCTCAAAAAACGTTTAGTTTACTTTGGGGTAAGTTACACACTCCCTTCTCCTTTCTAATTTGGCTTGGATAGGATCACGGACAAGCATAAACTGAAAAGTGGAATCTCTTCACAATGAATAATTTGTTGGATGCGTTCAAGCACTACACCTAAAACTTCAAGACTTACTTTTCACTGATTCAAGTACATTGTAGTCAGGAAAAGAGAGACAGGTATAAAGCTGCACTTCCCTAAATGCCAGAGTGTGAATATTCAATGTTCTCTTTTATCATCCCTCCCTCTTGCCTCCGCCATTTCGTCCCGCCATCTCATCTCATAGCACTGTATATAAACGTGTGTTTCCTTTCTGCCACTGGTAGATAATGTCACCTTAATGTTCTGTAAATGTCAAGGATTCTTTCTTTTTGATGGTGAAGCAATATAAAAATCAACAAATTTAATTTTACTACAGTCACGGTTTTCAGATTCCCTAATTACCCTTGGCTGTGAGCAAATCAGCTCATCTCTCTATTCTGTACGGCCCCCAAGGTCTTTGATTAGTTTTAGCGTGTGTATGGGGGAGACAGAGAGAAAGGTGGTTTGAATCTATTAATCATAATGCATAGCAGGATACAGACAGATTGTTTTTTCAATTGTGAAAGTAATCAATCAAATGCTTAGACACCATTCCCCTCCCTTTACCTCCTACCTTTCTGGTAGTGAGCAGGCAGAGGAGACCAAGAGGTCATAAACAATTCATCATATTAAGAATAAATGTGAAGTAGAGGTAACTCTATTCAGAGTAAATAATAACTAAGAAACAGATGAGAACTTAGGAACCAGAAATATCTACATTTGATCTGATTACCAAGATGAACTAAAAATGGTCAGCCATCTTAGACTACTAGCTTGTTTCTACACTACTTCTCCCCTGCTGTGCTCTTGGCTCTCTGATTCAGGACAAGTGGAAGTATCCTGCATGGAAACAGAACTGAGGTGAAGAGAGAGAAGGAAAAAACCCAATAGCCTTCTTCCCCATGATCAACTGTAAGCTCATGTGACGCTACACAGGACCAGACTTTAGTGAGGCGGAAATAAACCCAGCCTGTAAAATTGGTGATTTTGAAATGATTCAAAACAAGATGAAAACATGACACCACGAATATTCAGTAAGTTAAAAAAATGTTCGTGAAAATTCTTGGAATCATTCATGGTTATCAATATAGCATACTGGTTATGGCTTAATGAAAACATTTATCATAGCAACCTTAATCCATATCCATGTTTTTATTTTTTAAGCATAAATACACATTGCTCTGTAGAAGGACATGCTGTGCATAAAATTTTTAGACACCGAATAATATTTGAAATGCACTTCAAGGACTTGCTCTGAGGGAGGCACAAGGCCGATCATCTAATGAGGACACCTCCGTGATTAAAGGCCCCAAGTACCCATGATACAGTAAGCATTTTAAAAACCTGTGGAGATACTGCTCCTGGTGGCAGGAAGGTTTACTTCACATAAAAATGACACCATAAAGTGCTCCCTATAGGAAAGGCCCAAGCCCCACTCTGTCTCACACACCCAAAGATGTCTTAGGGTTATTTGCGTCAGTTATCCAGAGGCTGGGAAGGCAGCTTGTGTGCAGTGGAGTTCTTTCATAGGCGCACGAGACACTGATTTGAACTGTGTCAGTATTCCTGACTCCCCTCTCCCCGCTCCATCCGTGAACCTCACAGAATAAGCATCTGTTTTTTTTTCCCCCCTTAAAGAAACTTTATATCCAAGTTACTTTTGAAGTAAAACGCTTCAAAAGTATAGATCGAGGTATGAGGTATTTTTTTGTTTACCGTCATATATACAAGATGTTTGCCCACCTAATTTCTTGCTTGTCTTCTTTTTTTATACGTCCCTGAGATTCTCATCAGCCTCTGTTTCTAGCCAGCTATGCAAACAGAATAAGCATCTTGCTGCACTGAGGGTCTCACGTGCAGACTGCTTGGTTATTGGGTATAAGTGGTCCCATGACAAAAACCAACTCCTCCAAAGAAACAACCACCCGTCTCAACAGCAGAAGGAAAACTGGCTTACACGGCACCTTATGGGTGGTGATTTACGACACTGTTGAGGGTAAGTTTGACCATTTGACTGTTTGATAGGGTCGCTTACTTGTAACTTTGAGTTAGATGCAACTCCACAAGGCACGCCTTTGTACCCACAACAGAGAACATGCTCCCTTACTGTGTTCTGACAGCCATCAAAGGACGCCACTGAAACCCAGCAGAGGATGTGAAGGCTCCAGGTGAAGCAAGAAGGACGTGCTGTACAGCCATGCACTAAGGAGGGGTCTGAGACATCTGATCTCAGTTCTGAGGAGCCCATCGCCCAAGCTCAAGGAGTGGGGCCATGGAGGGAGTCTAGTGGCACAAAATGCCCGTCATCGCTGCCTGGCTGGGCCAGGCCGGGGACTCCGAGCACCAGCAGTCACTTCTCAATGTGGTGGGTGATGCCTGGACGGCAGGGCCGCGCCCAGGGCCTTACCTGACAAGGTGGAGCTGCTGATGGTGCTGGCCGGAGTGCTGACCTCGGGCTCCTCCAGAGCACTGTCTGCAGGGGGCGGGGCTGGCTTTTCCCGCTGCTCATGCAGCTCTCTGGGGTGGGGGGCAGCCTCATCTTGTTCTGCCTCTGCTGAAATAGCCAGTTTGGGAAGCAGGCCAGAACCGACTTTATGTCTGTTGCTTTCAGTATCCGAAGAGTTGGATGTGGATAACTGTTGCCTTCATTAAAAACAAAAACAAAGTCATGCATCTATACATGCTATGAAACTGTGTTCAAGGTGAGTTTTGGAAGAAACCAGGTAAAAATGGAACTGAGGTAGCCTAACCAAGACATGTCGAGGGCAGTGATTCTTACAGTGTGGTGCCCAGACCAACAGAATCAGCATCCGAGGGAACTTGGTAGAAATGCACATTCTCAGCCCCTATCCCAGATCTCCTGGGTCAGCAATCTTCTTGTACAGGCCCCTCCAGAAGATTCGGATGCACACTCACGTTTAAGAGCCACTGTCCTAGTAGCTGCTGTTCATGATACTTGTTAACAAGAATTTCACATACAATAAAGGTGTTAAAAAAATAAAATAAAATAAAATAAAATAAAAAAAAGAATTTCACATACATTTCAGAATACTCTGAACTCCAGCTTAATGTTTCCGTGGACGGCAAAGCTGTGCTTTTGGTTTTGTCCCCAGGGTCTTCCTTTTCTTCTCCTGGATTCTGAGTACCTCGATCTATACTGTTGAAAACCTGCAAGGCAAATAGTCAGTGCTTATTAATACCTTCTTGAAAGGGATTGTCAGAATAAAAAAAACCAAACAAATCCTGGCAGAACAACCTGAGACTATGACTGAAGTTTGAACTGGGACTGTGTATTCAAAAGGTACTTTCCAATGCTGTTTACTTGAGTCCTGAGGTGAGCGGTCAATGTACAATTTTTTTCCTTTTGGAGTGGGGAGCTATGAATTCATCACCCTCTCACCGTCTCTCACTATGGACTTTGTATCTGCAAACAAAATCCATAGATGCATTGCAGTTTCTAGGCCCGGGATCGATGCACATGTTAGATTACTTTTTAACCGTGAAGTCAATCAGAAAAAGAAAATCACAGAGAAAAAAATTGAATGGCCCCCAGTCAGGGGCGGGAGGGAGAAAAATGAATTGGAATCGAGGGCGAAGAGAAGAATAAATGACCTGTTTCGAAACATGTTGGGGGGAGATGCAGTGCGTTAGGAGTCAGAGGTACTTACTTGTTTGGCTTATAAATCTCACATACAGACAGGCAGCTTCATATGTTGGTACCAGGATTTCTGAAGGGGATCATAGCTTAGGCAAACTGAGATCTCTGCTGTACCACAGGGAAGATGGAAGCTAAAATAGGGAGCTGAGAGCCCAGCCCAGGAAGCGCTCACTACTGCCCAACCCAGTCACTTGTTGCTCTCATGGGAATGGACCTTAGACCTCCTATAATCTCCTGGGATTTGGAGGAAGGTGGCTAAAGAACAGGGGACCGTGGGCAGGGAACAGTTTAGGAGCTGGCTTTGATGGGCCAGAGAACAAGTACTGGGAAACCCCACACTCTGTGTTATCAAAGCTTCTGTCCCGGCTCTGGGCCAGACCTGCACCTTCCCTCCAGGGAAATCCCTACCTCTCCATGTCCTTCCTATAAATGGGGAGGGCAGTGCTGGCCAATTTGCAGATGCACCCCGGGCAGTCACTCAGAAAAAGATACGGAACACTTTAAAATCACTCAGTGCTAGAGAAAAGCTACACAATAATCATGCAAGATGCCATGGCAACAGAAAATACATCGCTACTGAAAATAGCAAAAGGAAGGCAGGATGCCCTCTAGGTTCATTTCTATCTTCCTAGGGCCCTGCCCCCCCATCTCAGGACTAGCAGGTGTGTCTTCGTTTTGTTTGTCTTTTAAATCTTACCACTACCAGTGAAAAAGCATCTTTCTCCAATGTGGATTTTATCTTCTACCATTTCCAAAATTCTAGCTTGGCTTCCTACTGCCCCTTTAATATAATAACTTACACTTTCTATCATCGGTTAAGAGACTTTCTCATTCCGCAATCAACTGTCCCCAAGTGTCTGGGCTTATGTCAAGGACCAAGCTTTCTCCTTTGTGTTGTATTCCATGGGATACTAGAAGAGGGCTCTGCAAACAATGAGCTCAACGTTCTTCACTATAAGATGAAAGAAATGGAAGGATGCCTCCAAGGCCCGGCAGCGCTGAGCTAGACCACAGTATGTAAATGGTATCAGGTACTCCAATAATGACTATTAAAGCAAGTCTCTGCCTCAAAGAAAAAAGATACTGATCTTTGGATCATGAAACAGAGAAATATACCCCAGCAGGGCGGTAGGGACTCTGGATTATCAAGATGGTGGGGTCATTACCCACCCCCCGAAAAAAATCTCAAGCCCCAAAACACTGCATGGGGTTTTTACAATTCTGTGCAGCTGTTTAAGGCACCAACTACCTGGCCAGTAGGAGATTCTCCCAGAGACCTTCTACGTTTATGCCATATTTTACTTACTTTAGAAAACCTATGTGAACATGAGGAAAACTGCCTTATTTCCACAGTAAAGTCTTCGTCATTTGTGTCATCTTCTTCCTCAGTCTCCATATGATGGTACTTCTCTGACCGCGCTGCAGGGAAATGTTTGGAAACAGTTCCAATTATTCAGATTTTCAGCTTTTAATTTAGCTATTTTAATTATGAGTCCTTATATCAAAGCAGCATTATGTTTCAGAACCCATGCGTTCAAGACTGGAAGGTACTACCAAAAGTAGAGCTGATTTTCTACAAAGGCCAAATCATGTTTTATGTCAGATAACGCACGTACTATCAAAATAACTCGTGTCATCTTCGGATTCCAGTTGGGGAATGAATTCTGCCTTCTGTCTCAGCAAACTGTTCCAGTCTAAGGAACGGAAGAATCGATGCTGTTTGACTTCATACGCACCACCTTGAGGTAGGGAGTGGAGGGGAAGGACACAGGGAAACATGTTAAATGATCCTCCCAGCAAAGGTAAGAATCAGTTTCAAAGAACAACCAAAAAAAAAAAGAAAAACAAAAAAAAGTTCTATCAAGAGAGAACTAAAGAAGTCAGAGAAATCTTTTTCATTCTACAACCAAAACCTCCAAAAATTCTTCCATAATTTATCAGCAGGAGATTTGATTTTGCTAACAGCAGTTGCTATGGCACAGTTTTTCTTTGCTAATTCTTCCATGGCTTCCTCTATTTTTCAAAGGTTAATGTGGCCACTTAAAATCCCATTGTGATGAACCTGGGGACGTGGACACACACTGGCCCAAAGCAGACTTGCTCATTACAAACCCCCAAAAAACCTAAGAAGGTGCAAAATGTGTTCACAGCAATATTCCCTCTGGAGGTAAGGTTTTAATAAAGATGAATTTTCCCTAAACAGTATATAACGGTTAACATTTGATTTTATTGGATTGCTCATTAACACTGGTAGGAATTATATTCTGTGGACTACAGATTCTTAAGTAAGAATACTACTCAACCATAATAAGAAATGAAATTGAGTTATCTGTAGTGAGGTTGATGGACCTAGAGACTGTCATACAGAGTGAAATAAGTCAGAAAGAGAAAAACAAATACCGTATGCTAACACATATATATGGAATCTAAAAAAAAAAACAAAAAAAGGTTCTGAAGAACCTAGGGGCAGGACAGGAATAAAGACGCAGACAGAGAATGGACTGGAGGACACGGGGAGGGGGAAGGGTAAACTGGGACGAAGTGAGAGAGTGGCATGGACATATATACGCTACCAAATGTAAAATAGATAGCTAGTGGGAAGCAGCCGCATAGCACAGGGAGAGCAGCTCAGTGCTTTGTGACTACCTAGAGGGGTGGGATAGGGAGGGTAGGAGGGATACACAAGAGGGAGGGGATATGGGGATATATGTATATGTATAGCTGACTCACTTTGTTATACAGCAGAAACTAACACACCATTGTAAAGCAATTATACTCCAATAAAGGTGTTAAAAATAAATAAATTAAAATAAATTAAAGAAAGGAGAAAAAGAAAAAGAAGCTGGCAAACCTGTTTGATAGATTTATAATGCATGTGATGAACATCAATCACAATCCCTACGTTTTAGGCTTCTTTTTGCCAAGTTAGCATTACAGCACAGTTCAGTGAAACAATATTTTTAATTCAGTTCGTGATTTTAAAGAGAGATTTTGCAAGGGCAGGCCCCATCAAAATATTACACTATCCCTCATGTAAAGAGAAGAAGGTACACATTTTATTAAATCCCAGCATGAAAATCAGACCCCCGCCCTGCCACCAACATGCACACTATTGATGGGGGAGATAAGGAAGAATCAATCTTCAAACAATTCCAGAAAGAGAGATTTCTTGCAAGACTAGGGCCAGGGTCTAATCAGCCTCCCTACCAGGAGATGCCCCTCGATGTGTGTTGCAAATGCCTCTTTAATACACTCATGCTTCTCGCCCTGTCCTCAGTGGGGTACAAAAGGAATAGGATGAGAAATTGAATCTGAATGAAAAATGGGCTTGGATCTTGGGGCTGGGGAACTGTCTGTAAAAGGACATGGCTCTGTCCCCACTGGACCCCTTGAGCACCAGGGGCAGGCTGGCTAGAGCTCTAAACCCAGCCAGGGGAAACCGGTGTTCCGAAGGCAATGGAACAGAGAGAAAGAAACAAAGTGGAAAAATCACCCCCCAAAAGGGAGAATGGGTTCTTCACAAAGCATTTGATCAGCATCTTCATATAGAATTCCAGCCAGGCTTTTTCCGTGTTTACAGCACAATACTCAAGTCTGATGTTGATCCCAACAGCAATAGCATTAGCACCTGTGATTTGAGGGACAACTCTGACTAGTATTACACTAGATGCTAGAGGAAATTGCTTCTTTTAATTAAACCACTGAAAGTAACCCCACGGAGTAGGTATTGTCAACTCCGTTTTTGGATGGGGAAAGTAAATAAGCAGTAAAGCATACTGGGCCAAGATTACTAGGTGAGTAAGGGTTAGAGGGGCTGAGCTGAGGTCTGTCTAAAAACACCCAGGTCCATCCTCAGTGCCACAGCGCCACAGGCCATACAAGGGGGAGGCATGTTTCAGTTTGGATTCTACCCTGCCATCTTTCTCGCGTCAGTTTACAAATGGATTCTCGACTGCCGATCCTGGGGGACACAGCCAAACAGCCAATTCCCCAGCACCTCTGCCCAGTCCAACCCCAGTCTCCATGTATCCTGGTTCTCTTCTATCCCAATCAACATCCTCAAACACAGCTGCCAGGGACATTTTCTTCCAGTGATCTTTTCCTGGAGAAGTTAAAAGGGCTTAAATATTTATCTATCCAACTCCCTCACTGTGCCAGTGACACTGAGGTCCAAAGAGTCAAGCCCTACTTAGTGGCCCACCATGCACTATCCAGCGATGACTATGACTTCAGCTGCCACAGCAAAGGACAGCTCTGACACGCCCAGGTCATTCAACTTTACCCAGAAAAGCACAGTTCTCTAGACCCAAAGGCTCGAAAGACACTTCCAGACAATATCTGGAGTTTTTGCTCCCTGACCTGCTAACCTTTGAGACCCACCCACGTCGGTGAGAGCATTCGCTTCCTCTTTGTGATGAGTGCCAAATGGGTCCTCCCCAAGGAGCCCCAGCCCACTGGTGACCCAGTGCACAGCTCTCACCCTTTGGCCTTTGTGCCCCACTGAGAAGCAGTTGCTTCTCACTGGGTCATGTTTCTCATGCACTTTTGGAGAGATGGGGAGCAAAAGAATGAAATGGACACACTGGGGAAAAATTAACTCTGGGCTAAACCGTTGGTATGATATAGATGATGGCTTTACGAGCCAAATACAAATCATCAGACACAGGAACTCATGCAAATGTCAGCTCTCACTGTAAGAATTCACCAGGAAGGGAAGGGAAAGTGACTATTTCTTGAGCTCCTACTATGCACCAGGTTAATGTACCAGATACCTTCATAAACATGCCTGCACTCAATCCTCACAATAATCCCTCAAGGTGTGTAACATGCCCATTTCCATAGATTAGGAAACTGAGACTCCGGGCAATAAAGAAAAGACTCACAACCTCCCAGCTGGCTCATGCGTGGGAGTCAGTCACATCTGAGCAGCTCTCAAGTCCAGTGAACCTGGCTGCCACTCAACACTCTGCAAGTTCAACAGTCGAGTTCAAGTACGACAAGGTCCCAAATTGCAAGTTATGCTTTGGCACTAATGTTCTCCTTTGAGTTTTCCCCTCCCTTCATAGACGCTTCTTAAACATCCATTATGTTCTTCACACTCCTTTTCTCAGTCTCTCTAGTCTCTTGGGCAAATGCGCACTTGCACATTTTCACGGTGCATTATTTTGCCCGCTAAATATGCATTAAATCCAAAATGCTGTCATTGGAAGCAGCATGGCAAGCCTGCGAGATTCTCAGCCTCATTCTCCGGGCCCTACTGGGACCTGTCACGTTGGACCTGCCTGTTTGACAAGCTCTCCTTGACAATGCTAAGAGCTTGGGCAGGGTCTTTTAAATGTCTCTTTTGAGCTTCTGCTAGAAGATTTGTTTCTCAATCTGTCAAACCCTGAAAAGACCAAAAGCAGCGGTCAAGCAGAAAATGTGCAGAGATAACTTGCACCGTATAATCTATAAACATGGATGTACTGACCACCATCATAGCCCTGTCTTGTTAAGTAAAGCCGAATCAAGTGTCCACATATTCTTAAAGAGGACGGAAATGGGCAGAATACTAAGGAGGAAAACTCTCCAAAGTGACACACGAACACTGAAGGGAACTCTTTAGGGGGTGTGCTGATTCCAATATATTTTTAGCCCTACCTTAGGACAACACTCCCCTGGGACAGCTCATTAGGATATACAAATAGATGCTTGTACTGTTGTAGGACAATCTTAAAACGCCACTGTTTCTCATATTTGGCTCAAGTGAGTAAAATCATCCCTCAAAACTCTGCCCCACACAGAGCCTTGACACCCATTCTTGGACAGCTACTCTTATCGCTTGAGCTATAAAGCAAATCTAACTGCAGGTCACAGATGGTGGGAAATAACCAGTTTGCTAGTCACTTCAGACAAAAGGAAAACCAAACAGGGCGACAAGAAATATAAAGGATTCTGTTCAAAGAGTTCAGTCAGCCCAAAAGTAGGGGCCACCACCACAATTTCTAAATCTCATATGTCCAAAGGGGAAAGCAAGAGATTATATACACAGAAAAATAAAAATGATAATACCGCAGCAGTGTCACATCTGGTCCTAAGAGCCAGAGTCGATGATCTTTTATCCTCACAAAAATCCTGGGACATAGTGCTACTATCAGCTCCATTTTATAGATGAGGAAGTAAGGCACACAAGGGAAAACAACCTGCTCATGGTCACACAGCTGAGATTTAAACTCAGGCAATCTGACTCTGGAGTTTATCCCTTTAAGTCCCATTATATTGCCTTTCCTAGTTAAAGGCCCACTCATCCACTGAAAAAGGCAAAAAACACACGGTATTCCAGTATGAAACTCAAAGCAGTTTTGCCAACTGAGTCCTGAGTTTAAAACTTCTTGGGAATTCCCTAGCAGTCCAGTGGTTAGGATATGAGCTTTCACTGTTGTGGACCCGGGTCCGATCCCTCATTGGGGAACTGACAGACCACAAGCTGCATGGCACGGCCAAAAAAAAAACCAAACCCAAAACTTCTTGGATTCTCTAATGCAGGGTCTTTAAGAGTTTTCTGTCGAGCCAGAAAGTCAATGTTTTAGGCCTTGTGGGCCATGCAGTTGTTCATGACTATTCGACTCTGCCAGAGTAGCATGAAGGCAGCCATAGACAGTATGTGACTGAACAGCATCGCTGTGTTTCAATAAAACTTTATTTACAAAATAAAGGTTGGGCCCAGGGGTTTTAATGCATCATCATAACCTCTAGGTAGCACAGCATTCCATACTTAAGCAAGAACTGAGCTCTCCAACTGGGGAAGCTGTGAGCAAAAGTGGAGAACAATATAAGATATATATTTGGAGCTGTTGCAAATGATTTTGGCCTTGGAAAAACCGGGTGAGAGAAAGATCTCGTCAGTATTTTCTGATCTTTCTAGCAAAACCAGGTAGAATGAAACAGCTCAGAGTAAACAACCCATCAAGTCAACAATTTTCACTGATGAAAATTTTTATCGATACAGGTACGTGTGTGGTGTGTGTTGTATGTGTGTGTGCATGCGTGTATGTTATATGTGTTTATTATTTAGTCTCATCTAGATAAATTCACATACTGGGGTTGGCTAGAACTCTGTACTGGGATCTCTGTCTATTCAGAATATAAGGAAGAAAAGGAAAAAGAGCTGGCAAAAACAAAAAACTGGAGGCAGAACAGTCCGGAAAAATAATCAGCAAGAAATAAACCTACTATCTCCTTAATCTTGAAAGTCAATGTTGTTTAATCCTCTTTCTTGGGCCATGGTGCTGATCAACCCCAGGCACTCATTTCCAATAATCAGTTCAAGTCCTGATAACCTGTTTCAAAGCCAGCAGATAGTAACTGCTGGGTCAGATCCTTCTAGGAATATATATATTTTACAACCCCAAACAAACAAACCAAAAAACCTCCACATCCCTAATCCTCTGTTTCAAATTGTTAAGATCCATGCTTTTCAGGACAGAAGAGTTACATGTGCCCCCGAGGTTTTCTTCCAGAGAAAGAAATCAGTTTATTTACTGAAACAAATTAAGAATAATTTCTGCTTTGCAAAAAAGAAGAAAAACAACAACAAAAGAAGACAAACAACAGCCACCAACCCTCTTAGCGTACATACTACTCTGAATCAGGAAAAAAAAATCCAAAATATTATTGTTATAACATATTGTAGTCATATTCTACATCAACCAACAGATGTTTCCTAT
This sequence comes from Delphinapterus leucas, assembly GCF_059928025.1. Lineage (NCBI taxonomy): Eukaryota > Metazoa > Chordata > Mammalia > Artiodactyla > Monodontidae > Delphinapterus > Delphinapterus leucas. The sequence continues at coordinate 54,995,212 of NC_143131.1, read as the reverse complement.
GAAAAAAACAAACAAAACAAAAACACAAACCTCTGAGTGCTCCACATTGACATTATTTCCTGCATATTAGCAAAATTAAGACGTATGTGCTCTAACCTGTTCCCAGTCTCTCCAGGGGATTCTGCCTGAGAAGCAAGGTAATCAGATCCTGGGCATCAGGTGGTGGCGCCTCATCCTTTTCAGGCCAGTTGATCTCATCTAAGAGGAAGAAAAGTAGTTTACGACTTCACTGCTGAAAGGCTGGTCCACATCCCAACAGCGTGGACATCACCCGGGAGTTTGTTAGAAATGCAGAATTTCAGGCCCCACCCCAGACCTGCTGACTCAGAATCTGCATTTTTAAGAAGACCTTCAGTTGATTCCGAGGCCCAGTCAAGTCTGAGAAGCACTGTTGCACAAGATGTGAATAGCACAGCTGTCAACAAGGCAGGGAGAGAACACTTCAATGAGCAGTACCTCTCATCTGCCTTTTAGATTCACTTTTCTTTGGTAGAACTGGGTCACTACTAATTGGTCCTCTAGTTATTAAGAGGGCTCAATATAGCGGAAACTCTGAACTTCTGTGTTTTAGGCGATCGCCCATCCAGGGATCATGGGGAGTCAGGGTTTCTCTTCTACCATCATCCTCAACTGAGAACCTGGCCACAGCCCCAGGGTTCTTCAGGTCCAAGAAGCAAAAAATAATTTTGTAAAAATAACCATTTCCAGAGACAAAGGAAAGGTCAAAATGCTAAGACTGAAGAAGAAGAAAAAGAAGAAAAAAAAAACGCCAAGGAATTGTAGGAATGGAAGTACTTAAAATCTGTCATAAATATTAGAATGTTCTACATTCTAAAGGAGTTTGCCTGAAGATAGGTGTGCATGCTTGTGTGCATGGGAATGCAATAAAAACATGGGTTATTTCTGCATGTGCTTGCCTCTAGCTTCCTCTGCTGCAGTTCAAATCTGATTTGGAAAATAGAACGTGAATATGCATCTGAGCCATAAGGCATCGACAGAACAAAGCCAGCATTTGCTGCTTGTGTTAATTAAACAGTTGATTCCTTTTGCCATTCATCCTTGATATATCAGAAAACAGCCTAGTTATAAATCCATAACGAGCTCAGATATTGTATAAAAGGGTTATACACTGCGGGCAACTCACAAATCTACTTTGTTAAAGTTTACAAATATGCCTGGCTCGCAAAATCAATGATGGAAAATAATGCTGTGATTAAGAGGCTCCTCATACCAAAAGGAATGGTCCCCCTATTTCCACTGTTGGACACTCTAAGCGCAGTCCAGAATGGACCACAGGTAGGTGATGAAGATGTGACTGATGACTGACAAACTTTGAGGAGGAGAGGCCTTTTTGATCTCTGCTCCAGGGAAATTTATAAAAACAGCAGGTAGGGTAGTAATAAAGCCTATTTAATTATCATTTAGTTTTGCCACAAGCCACACAACAATAGTTAGGGTCAGCTTGCAGGTTAAGATCTAAAGGTTACTGAATTTAAATGAAAGATGAACAGCTGTTAAGAAATAACATTACACCATAACAACTACCAATGAAATCATTAACAATCTGTGGATTAAATTTGCTTCCTCCCCATTCTCATTATTTATTATTTGGTAGACATTTGTTTTAGGGTTTATTACATTTTTGTTAATTTCTTCACTGTGCCAATAGCCATTTTTCCCATTTGTGTAAATGTTACCCATGTTAACCTCTTCTTCCCTGGTGCAACTTTCCCACTATGGAAAAGAAGACTGGACAGCCGTGAAATCATTTGCAAATCCCACGCCAATTTCTTTTGCAGAAAAAGTACACCATAAAAATTGGTCACATTGCTAGTACATTTCCAAATTCCATGTTAACAAAACTTCCCCAGATCAATTCCCAACACAAATTGCTCTCTTGAGATTGTGAAAGTCAGTTATGTGCTATGATGAGTGAGTTCTTTTAATTTGTTGGCCAAACCCTTTGATAAAGGTTAACTGTTTAGTAAAAACAGTGATACTCCCCAGAATTACATTAAAAAGCTGCTTCCCAACAGCGGCTTAGAGATAACTGCTGACAATATTTACCACTGATGACTTGTCCAAATAGCTCTTCTGGAGTGTCCCCAAAGAATGGCACGCATCCAACCAGAAATTCATAGAGGATAATCCCCATGGCCCACCAGTCTACCGGCTTCCCATAGCCCTGCCTCAGAATCACTTCTGGTGCAATGTATTCAGGTGTGCCACAGACCTAAAAGATGATTGCAATATCAGAATAATTAGAATATTAGACATGAATTAAAATGAGCAAGATGGCTAAATATCAATTATTTTGCCTAGAGTGCACCTGCTCAACCACATGGAACCACATGGACAAAGAATTTAAGAACAGTGATTCTAAGTCGGTATCTATCATACCAAAAGCAACGAATTACTTAAAATACCAAAAAAAGCAAAGTTTAAAATGCTGCTCTAACGTGAAACTGTGTGTAATGTCTAATTTCAAATTTGAGTAGTTTTACTTACTTTACAAAAACATTTGTAATCCTTGGATTTAAAATAATACTGCATTTTTTTGTCTGTCACTATCAGAGAGAGTTTTAGTATTTATATGACTGAAATATATTCACATCCTGGTTACTTCATAAAAGCCTGACAGTTGAGATGTGTTCACCTTAAGTAACTGTACAATGAACAGATTGTGGGCACATGGTAATGAGGCATGCTTAAAGGGAAATGGGCCATGGCTTGGATTTTGGCACCTGTGATTGTACAACGCATCATGAGTTTCATGAGGACTCTACTGAGACTCCCGAATTCCTTACGAAAACAGTTTTTCCATTTGTCTCTCTCACACTCTCACTTGTGTAGAGTTAGATCGTTTGTCTTACTAATAGACCATAATGTCGAGGGAGGAATGTGGAGGGACCGACATTTCAAAGAGGCCCAGGGAGAAAAATGGAAGCAATTTGCGCTTTATCAAACGTAAGGCTTATATAGACATCTAAAGCCCCAGCACTAATGTCAAGATGGCCTAGGCGAGCTGATTCTGAATTCCACTGTCAACACTGCACTTTGTATTTCTCTCTGGAGCCAAACAGCACGCAAGCTTACCTGTTTGTCCAGGAACTCTCGAGCATCCTTCTCAATATGACCCTCATAAAGATTGGTAGTCATGCTCATTAGCCCCACCTTGGATAATCCAAAATCTGTCAGCTTTATGTGCCCCATGGAGGTGACCAGCAAACTGTGAAGCAGAAGGACATATATCACAACACTCACTTTGAAGCTCATTTTTTGTTTTTACTTTTCTCCCTCCCACTGTGAATTGATAAGACTATGTAATATATAGGTATCAATCTTATCACAAAACCCAGACGGCAAAGAGATGAGGTCACACAAAGATGTTAAATATGTGTATCTGGCGGCTGAGAGTAATCCACAAGGGGAGGCCAGAGACCGGGCTCAGCCCATCTTCCTTGGAGATGTCACATACAGCATCATTTACAACTTGAAGCTCTCAGAAAAATTCAAGTATGGAACTCTGACACCTTTCCATTTCCAGAATAAGAAAAGAGCTGAGAAAGGGCTACTGATAATCCCACGTCACACGTCAGTAACTAACATAAGCAACCAATCCGTGATTCAGATGAGACAAAAGATAAAGAACTTGGAAGAAAAATGTAGCATTGTTTCAGATTTCAACTTCTGGCTTGAACTTAAGTGTCTACTCACTAAGCACAAGACCTACATGTCTTATACATGCAAAGAATTCACATTTGAAAGCTTTATGAATTTACGGTTAATTTTTTTTTCACTTTAAGTGGCAAAGAAATTTTTAATTATTTAAAAAATTAAAGGAGTAGAGGAGTTAAAAAAAATAAAGCTATTGGAAGGATGCATGCCAAAATTCTAATAGCTGTCTTCGTTTGGGAATGTTGTGAATGAAGTTTTTTCTTTTTGTACTTCCCAAATTTTCTGTAATGAGCGTAAGTTAATTTTATAAAATTTTGGCACACTTAAAAGCTCTACATATTAATAAGAACTACTTCTAGAGGTGTCTCAGATTAGTGGAGAAAGCACGGAACATTTAATAAATGGTGTCAAGATGAATACCTAGTCATTTGGGGAAAGATAGTCTATCTGTATCTCAAATCAGACACCAAAATGAACTCCACATAGACTAAAAATTAAATAAAAAACGAAATTGTGAATAAAATAGAATAGAATATCAAGGATATCATCTTGGGGGAGAAAAAATTATCTAAGTATCATTCTAAACGCCGAAACTATCCAGAAAACAACTCATAGCATTCTATGTACCTATTATTTACATAATAAAAAAAACTAAAAATAAATTAACTAACCCTGGCTTAATACTCTTTTTTGTTTGTTTGTTTCTTATAAGCTGCTATTGTAAACACCATAGCCTTTAAAAAGATTATACAAAAATCATCATGTATACTGCTAAAAATAACTCATTTTGGAACATTATGGGAGAATTTAAAAATGTACAAAGCAGCATTAAAAGAAAACATTTTTATAGACATAAACACTTTTGTATTGTGTGGAAAAAAAAGACATATTTCATCAGTGTACATACTTGTCTGGTTTCAAATCCCTATGTACAATTCCATAATTATGTAGATATTCCAAGGCCAGGACTGTCTCAGCAAAGTACATCCTGGCCATATCAACAGGGAGAGGACCCATGTTCTTCATTAAGGTAGCACAGTCACCTCCTATAAAACACAAGAAAAAGACTTAGCAGGTATAGTATCAGCTGGGATTAAAGACCGCCAGTTTAGACTGCAGAATTTCCAAGTAGAATGGTCTCTATCCATAGACATAGTCGATCGTGTTCGTAAGTGGAGACTGTGTTAAGTAATCATGTTTCTACTTATGATGTGGTGTGGAGAAAATATAGACTTTTATTTAAGAAGCGCTGCTCATGAGAGAGCAGATTTGGCCTGAAGTGAAACTAAATGTTGAAGAACTGATGGTGTGTGTTAGGAACAGCATGATGATTTAAAATAAACCATTTTAAAACATGGATTCTGGAATCAGGCTGCCTGAGTTCAAATTCCGGCTCTGACTCTTACAGGTGGGGACATCTTAGGCAAGCTGGTCTTGGTTCTTTCAGCTGTAATATCAGGATATGAACAGTGTCATCCCTTTTATTGTGAGGATTAAATGAGGTAATCTGTGTAAAGAATTCAGGATGCTGTCAACACATATTAAACATGTGATAAACGTTAATTATTGTTGTTAAAATCACCATAACAAAAGTTAATAAAGCAAAGTACTGGTGTGGTGAAAAGAACAATGGGTGGAAATCAGGCAAGTTATGTTTTTGTCCTGTATCTACCACTAAATATCTAGTGAAACCCCTTCTTGGGTTTCAGTTCATTCATCTGCAAAATGAAAACGATATTTAACAGTTCGTTAAGTTACAAGTTTTGGGATTCTGTTCAAACAATCACAAGGGCTTAAATTAGATGCTTTGAAAATTGTTTTGGAGACTAGGATTGACATATATACACTAATATGTATAAAAGAGATAACTAATAAGAACCTGCTGTATAAAAAAATAAATAAACTAAAATTTTTTAAAAAAAGAAAATTGTTTTGGCCCTTGCTTATCTATTCATTTTATTAGCTTTATTTATGTCAGTAAGTCATGGCTATGGAAACACTCAAAAATTTCATGTAAAGTTGACGGACATAAGATTACTTGGAACATTTAAAAGGTAGACCACAAACTTCCAAAAGAAAAAAGGTTAGTTTTTTAAAATTAAACTATAGTTGATTTATAATATTGTGTTAGTTTCAGGTATACAGTTTCAGACTCTTTCCTGTTATAGGTTATTACAAGATACTGAATATAGCTCCATGTGCTGTACACTAAATCCTTGCTGTTTATCTATTTTATACATAGTGGTGTCTATCTGTCAATCCCATAGTCCTAATTTATACCCCCCCTTTCCCCTTTATAACCATAAGTTTGGTTTCTGTGTCTGTGAATCTATTTCTCTTTTGTAAATAAGTTGATTTATCTTATTTTTTTAGATTATAAGTTAGATTTTCTTGAATGTATCTTTCTCCTAACTCACCATTAATTTCGTACCATACACCAAAAAGGATATATTTTTAATATTTTCCTTAAGAAGATCCATTGTAATGAATGTTTTTATGATATGTGATAAAGATAAGTAGGAAAAATCCCATCACCTATATTCTAACTTTAATGACCAATTGAGAGGAGGTGCTTAGGATGAAAAGCCATTAAAAAGGGAAAACAACCTTTTTCCAAATAGCACTAATTTTCCCTTTGTTATAGTAGAGCTGGCCCTTTACAAGCAATTATGGGAAGATAATGACTGGGAAGACAGCCATCTAATTGCCTGGCCTTGGTTCCTACGTGGATACAACTATTGTATGGCACAAGTACAGAAAGCGTCAGCTGCACAAATGAGCCAGTGGTTTCTGGGTACAGGTGTCATGTTCTCTGTGTCAGAGTGACTCACCTTCGACATATTCCATGACCATGCACAAGTGGCGCCTGGTCTCAAAGGAGCAATACATGCTGACAACAAAAGGGTTTTCTGCAAAAGTCAGGATATCCCGTTCCACAAAGGCCTGCTGGATCTGGTTTCGGAGGATGAGGTTCTGTTTATTAATCTTCTTCATGGCAAACCTCTGCCGCGATTCCTTATGCCGAACAAAATAGACTGCCCTGAAAAGGAGCACAAGAGTTGGGGTTCAAAGGAAGAGGGGATGTTTCTGGGTACAGTACATCACTTTTTTTTTTTTTTTACATTCACGTGATAGCCGGGATTCAGCCCACATAAGCTATGCTGGCAACTACAAACATTCCATTCCAGGCCAAAGCCCTTTGGCTAATTGATTTTTTAAAAAAATTCTTTCAATAAAAGTTACAGGTCACACATAAGGCAAATTCATTTCACTGAAGAAAATGGACAGTCTCCAGAGTGAGCTACTTTCCAATAGCTAGCTGTTGTTTTCAGTTTTTCTATAACAGAACAAAATCCGATATATAAGTTAAAACAGGAAAACAATGAACAAAAAAAGTACATACATATTCTGAGCGAGATCCTTTCTAGCATTAGATATCTATTAGGCATTTTTTCACAACTGACTAAAGCAATAATTTTCTATATGATACTCATGGGATCTACAAAAAGGGACCATAGACTATAGCTTCTTAAAGTAGCTGACTTCCAACTTGAGAGTAATTTACTTCCCATGAACTTTCTAGATAAATAAGAAGTATGTAATAGGTCATATGAGGCTGCCCTCCCTGTTACAAAGAGTAGCATATTTCTTCATTACAGACCTCGGCATGAGTTACACCTATGCCTGTTTCAACAGGAAATGCATTTCCCAACCTAAAAGGGGGTCCAGAGTACACTGCATTTCTGGTCCATGTGACCCACAGCTGAGGTGTCTGGCAACTCTACTGTAAAGTGAGCAGGCTGCATGGAATTTCTGCCAAAAGTCTCATCCAAATACTCTACAGAACCAATTCTGTCTGGGTAAAGACAATGGACTCCCTGAAGCTTCAAATGATGTAGAGAAAAGAAGTAATTCGGAGGAGGATCCTTCAAACCCCACCTGGAAATGATGAGCAACAAAGAAAATGTCTTGGACGGGCTCCTTTTCTCATAAGTTACTCCTCACTTATCTCATTATTAAGGGACAACAGGTTTGAACTCTCAGGTCGGGCAATTCTCAAATAATTAATAATTTACCTAAAGAGCTATCATCATTAGAAGTGTGTAATAGGTTGTACGAGGCTGTCCTGAAACAAATGCAATGATCAACTAAGTAATAATTTACCTGAAAAGCTATCAATCATAGTAAAGTACATCCAGTAGTCTGTTTCCTAAACGAGGGGTTATCTGAGATGCATTTTTCACTAGTGATTTTCATTGCCTCCAAAAAATGAACTCGAAGGGGACTAGGACACCCTATATTCCTGCTGGACCAATATGTCAGAGTGATACCCTTACATAAATCTTAAGTATATTCAATCTCAGTTTAACCAATATTCACATTTTCCTCTTAAGCGTTCAACTAGGAATTCATCTTTCTTTGAAGTGTGTACGTCTTTGTCTTCTCATTGTATCCATCTTTTCCCTTCACTCACAAAATCACACATTTGTGGGGTCTCTGTTTAAACATTCTTTTTTTTTTTAATCTTTACACCTTTTTCTCTCTCCTCTTTTCTCTGGCCTTCTAGTTCTTCCTTCCCTGTATAGTAAAAAGCTGTCTTAGCCACACTCCACATAACGAACTCGAGGAATAACCTGGTACTCTTATTCCCACTGTACAACAAACTGACAAGGGAGCTGGCTGGCTGGGTGCCTACTGCTTTCCACAGAGGCTAGGCATCCTCTTCAGGATTCCCAAACACTTTGGGCTCCCACCAGCCGGGTTAATTTCCACACCTGTTCTGGCTAGGCTTGATATCATGACTGACTAATTTAAACAAATATTTAAACTGATGAAACACGAGTGTGAAAAGAGAAAGCACTGTTGTTTATAAGAAAGCTGAGTGGAATGCTTGGGAAAGCACTGATAAATGTGAGTTACTAAATAAAATTCCTATTGATTTAGTATGAGTGAGAAGATTCCAAACGTCGAGAAAATAATAAAAATCTAGGCGGATTGCTTCCAGTTCTTGCTTCACATGTAAAAAAGCTAAAAGTGTGAAACAAACAACATAGTACAGTCAGCCCTACATAGCCACGGCTTCTGCACCCTCAGATTCAAACAACTGAGGATTGAAAAATATTAAAAACGAACAAACAAAAAAATCCAGAAAACCGCATGAAGCAAAACTCGAATTCGCCACACTGGTAACTATTGATATTTATGCAGCATTTCCATTGTATTAGATATTATAAGTAACCTAGAGATGATTTAAAATATATGAGAGGATGCCATTTTATATAAGGGACAGGAGTATCTGTGGATTTTGGTATCTGAGGGGGGTCTTGGAACCAATACCCCTTGGATACCAAGGAATGACTGTATAAGTATTGTTTATACTGGCTGTCTTATAAAGGGCTTACATCGAAAGGCTAGCCAATTTACATATATTTAGGTTAAATTAAAATGTTTAAAGTACATATCATTTTTTGGTGATTTCCTACTTGAACTTTTTCATTTACCAACTACTCATTCTTTCTGAATCAGATTAAAGGCTACGACAATTTTTTTCTTTTTCCAATTACTGATTGGATAAAATCAAGATCCAAAGACACTTGAGCTTCTCCTAATCAGAAGCTGATAGCAGGACAGAGAGATTCAAAGGGAGCACAGAAAAGAACTTGGCCTCCCCTTACATATATGAGACATGCATTGGCAGATACTGTCATGAAGAGGGATTCTTGAGATACAGAATCTGTTTTTTAAAATGAACTTTAGAATTGAAAATGTTAAAAGGAAAAAGCCAGTATCTTTATATAAGCACTTGCCTATTCTTGAGAGTCAACTGGAATACAGCTCACTTTCTATCACTTCTTTCAATATTTAATATTGAGTAAGTTCAGGGCTGAGGACCTCCAGCCATATGATACTGTTAACTTCACTTTTAGACTATCAGTAGGCTGCCATTTTGATTTTCAACCAAGCTCCACCATTTCTTACATAAATAACTGCTCCTCAATACGTTTGAGAACAACAGGAAGTGAAGGAAAAAGAATAGGGTTGTACATGATTTTAAGAAAGAACAAAAGAGAAAGATACCTCAGACCCAATTTGACCAGTACCTACACTAGGTACTGTGTAAAAAGGCCTTCAATCTTTATTCTTAGATTTTCAATTCATAAAATTTGATTTGACTTTCTGTCTTCCCTTGCTATTGTACTTAAAATAATCAGGTAATCCTTAGGGAAATTTACCTAAACCAGTTGAAATTAATCCTATAGGTAGCTTGAGATACCATTTCCTCAGGAGAAACGTATCTCGATCAAGTTGCAAAAGCCAACCAGACTTAATTAGAATTCCCTGTAGCTGCATTTTTGTTTGTTTCGTTTATGTTATGTTTTTACATTTCTGTACTGCTTTGGAAATATTATTTCTAATGCTGAAATGTGTTTATTCAGTAATATGTGTTGTCTCTCACATACTCCTTTCCTCCATCCTTACAAATCGCTGTTCTAAATCTACTCAAGTCAGCAGAGGGTGAAGCAGAGGGAGAGAGGGGGAGGGAGAGGCTGAAAAAGAGAGAGAGACAGAGAAACAGAGCAGGACAGACAGACAGACATCTAACACTGCTAAGCAGAGCTGCAAACTGCCCAAGGTTATAAAACTAGACTGAACTAATTTGGCCCCCATTTCTCTGTTTTCTGGCCTCAAGGGTTGGTTCCCTTGAAAAGGCTTCTGTGTCTCTTTTCCTACACTGACCCGCCCTGTGAAATAGGAAGACCCAAGGGTGGGAGGTGATGCATGGGGAGGGGCAGCCAGGGGAGCCAAGCATCACTCCACTCATGCAGAACTGAGGCGGGAGAAGGGACAAATGGAATCGGAAGCAGGCAGGATCTAGAGCAGAATGAATCAGTCCTATTGGGAGTGTGAACATCTCATGCATATAAAATTATGCATGAATCTGAGAGCCTGATACATGAATCCCGGTGAGCAGATCCGCATGTGGGAAGGAGAGTGCAAATGTTAGGGGGAAGCTGAGGGGAAAGGCTATCAAGAGGGAGCATCCGTCAGTCTGTCTCTCAGGTAAATGACCCTGTCCTTGGAGGGTTAAAAAAAGCAGAAAGGGCAGCAAGACTAGAAAGCAATGTGAAGTGGGGAAGAAGCATTGTGCCTCTCAAATTTAGCTTTCTTACTTTAGAAAATTTTAGGTCAATCTTATTCTTCTACTTCGAAAACATTCAAAATTGTTATTTAAAAATCTAGGTGGAAGCGCTCAATGGAAGAAGGATTTCTATACCCTAATTAAGGTGGCTAAAAGTTATAAACGATATTCAGAGGGAGAAAAGAGCTCTGCTTGCAGTCAGAGTATGTGTGACCAGGCTTGGGAGCCTCTTTCTCCACATCTAAGTGGAAGTAACATCAACACCTCACAAGGGCTTGTGAGAAGAGAACAAATAAAGAGAATAAAGAGACTAGTCCAGTGCCTGGCACACAGTAGGTGTTCGCTTTCTACAAAGTGCTAAGTTGGCATGAAGGGAGGTGCAACTGCCAGTCAGGATCTGAAACCTGTTAAACAGAGAAGGAAATTGGGTGCTTCTCAAATTGGCAAATTGGCTTTATATTGTTACTAAGTAGGATGTTGAAAAAACCATGACGTGTTATATAGCTCTATCGAATGAAAGGGTTAGTTTCTAGCATAACCAGTATTTGAAAAGTCACAGAACGGGTGTCGCTCTAAGTCACTGATGTGAGCGAGGGACTCGGTTACAGGGATGCCCAAGAAAGCCTCGAACGGCTCCAATTCATGGACCTACGTGATCCACCTGTTCAGCCAGTTCACAGAAGCCCGCTATCAGCATCCTGATCAGGTGGGCCAATGGGCGTAGCTCCATTCAAATTTTAAGTGAAAAATAATTAAATTGTAGAGGAAATCTGTCAGAAATGTAATGAGAGATTAACTTGGAGAAGAGCAAAAGAGAAAAAACAAGTTTTTGGCTGATCGGCAGAGGCTCCCACAGGCAGCTTGTAAGCCCATTAATGACTTGGCCTCCGTCCTGGGTGTTTACTGATTCACAGCTTGTTTAACTTCTTGTATATTCCCAACCATTCCCCAAAGTGTGATATACCTCATCTACTATACAGTGGTTTAATTTGCACTACAAATGAGTTTACTCAACCAATTAGAACTCCAAATACTGCTAAGATATATGCCCAGATTTTATAAAAGTGGTGCTTCACAGAAAATCCTATGCCAGAATTCCACAGGCAATAAAATTCAGCAGTGCTCAAACCCACAGATCCCTTAAATCAAAGTTGTCTTTTCCCTAATCAAACAAGAAATCCTCAGATGATCTCCAGAACTAAAAAGGACTAAAAGCCAATAACATATAAACAAAACCCACAAACAACTGCATGCTAAAACAATCTTCTTAGGTAGAAGAGTTTCAGTGAGCTCCTCAAAAGAAATAGAATATTGTAAAAATAAAACATCGGAAAGCATTTATAAGCCACATCAGGAAATATGCCATTTGACATAATCCTGAAAACAAATCAGTGGAGCATAGAAAGCACTCACAAATATTTAAGTTCTTCACTAAGTTAATGGTGTGGAAAATATTAGAGGTGAAAAAAACACCATAAGGAGAAACATCCCTTGTGGCGTAACAAAAATCGATTCTATCTCATCTGCTGTGTGTGTTATAAATGGCAATAAATGTCTACGGGATTGTTTATTGCTGTCCACCTACGGATGGAATTGGGATTAATACTTAATTAAACTAGAGTTCTGGGCTGTCTAAAATGGATCAGGACATAGTCTGTGTATTAATTACTCTTCCAAACTATTAGTAACTCAGAGGGATCTTGTCAGTATTGACCTTATGCCCTGAGAGGGAAACCGTGTATCTATAAAAATGAATCAAGGAAGGGGCTCCACTAATGTGGTCAGACTATAGCATAGAGTTCAATTGAAAAAAAAAAAATCCTGGTGTTATATAAAGACTAAAAGAAGTGTGTTGCTTTAAATTTTCAATCAGCCTTCTTATTAAAGTACTACTCTCCCAAGGTTGACTGCTGGTCAGACAGGAAGTACTGGCTAATTCTCAAGTAGAAATGCTATAAATGAATTTATATATATTCAGATACATATATATATCCAGATGTGTATGTGTATCTACATAAAAACAGGCACATACAAAAATTTCCCTTACTTTAGAAATTTTTACTTTCTAAAGTCTTCCTCTCCCATGCTCTAAAATAACCCCCGGGTCACTTGAAATGTTTTCTGATTGGGTATCCAATGAAAAATGATTTGGGCTTCACCTGATACCCATCAATGAAGGAGCAGTGATCTGAAAACTCAAGTCCCCAACAACATCTATTTGGCATAAGATCAATGTGAAGAATATATTTCTCAGGTGTGTTAAAATATAATAGAGAGTTTTCCTGAATTACTCACCCGTAGGCTCCATTGCTAATCAATTTAATCGTCTCAAAATCACTTTCCCGAGGTTTCCTTCGAAGTTTCAGGGAAGCATTAGAGCTCTTGGAGACAAAATATGGATGTTAAAAAAATAGCTCAGAATTTAAGAAAACGATTTTAGCAGTAAAATAACTAATATTTGAATTGCATGCTCTATTGTTTAATATGTTAAAGTGCAGTATTCTAGCCAAAGGAACCTGGGGGACGGCTTTAAAGCTCAATTTTCCACAGCAGTGCTGATAAACTACTCCTCATGACTGGCTCAGTTTCATTTAAGTGAACACCATTTCCAGGAGATAGAGGCACCACGTTTTTGAAAATTCCTGATTTTTAATTTACCTCTGTAAACCATTCAGGTGAGCCTCACCCTAATCTTTTAAAGTTTTAAGATTTGAGTCCAAAATGCCAAACCTTAATTCTAGTTTCAGCCAATCAGAAAAGAATGGGCTGGAGTGGCCCTCTACGGGTTGGTGGATCACATGGCCTCTCTGCCACTGACCAGGGCATGTCCATTTCATTCCTGTGGCAACCTTTCCTGTTTGGAAAAGGTAGCTGGCAACAGATGAGACAGCCAGGCAGAGCATGCCTGTCTTTCTTTACTTCCATCCACCGTAAGTCTTACTTACCATGGTTTAGACACCAATTTTCAAAAAGATAGCTCTTTAAAAAGTTTAGTTCAAAGGACACGAATAAACAAAGTTTTGTTTTGTTTTGTTTTACAAAATTTTCTCACGCCCCATGTATCTTAGCACTGAGAGAGGGTTAAGAGTCGTTCTGCTCCCTCCGCAGAGACCAGAATCCCCTTCCCATAATTTTGGAAGAAACCCCATGACTCTGAGGTATGTGCCATCCTCCCCAACTCAGTGCTGGCACCCGCCCACTCGGCTGCCCCACCGCCTCTGGAAGATTTAGACCGAGCTTCCCACTGTCCTCAGTGCCTGCATTCTCTCACCATCCTGAGTGACTTCCGTATCTACACAGATAACTCAGCCAACAACCCGGCCTCTGGGCTACCTGACCTCCTCAATTCAACCAGCTCCTTTCTCTGTTTCTCCTTGGCCTCTGGCCATAGGACCTGGGTCTACTCATCACCTGCCAACACCCCACCTCAGAAAACATAATCCAAGACTGGGACCCCTTACTTGTTCAGCCACCCAACTCCAACTACCCTCCACAGCTCCAGCTACAAGGCCCTGAACCAGCCCTCTTGTCTCATTAACTCCTCCTCACCTGAGTGACCTCACCTATGCCTATGGATGACTCCTAAGTCACCTGGACCATCCACCAAAAGCTCTCCCTCTGAGGGCTGGAAGATCCCACACCTTATATACAATTGACTGCTCGATGGCTCTCCTTGGATGTCTCAAAGGAACTTCGGCTTAAGCTCATTCAAAATTATGGCAGTTATGATGAAACTAACAAAAACAACTATCATTTATTTAGCAGATGTGAAGCTGTCCTAACCATTTTATACAGACTACCTTATTTAAGCTTTTTTTTTTTTTTTTTGGGTTCGCGGGCCTCTCACTGTTTTGGCCTCTCCCGTTGCGGAGCACAGGCTCCGGACGCGCAGGCTAGGCGGCCATGGCTCACGGGCCCAGCCGCTCCGCGGCGTGTGGGATCTTCCTGGACCGGAGCACGAACCCGTGTCCCCTGCATCGGCAGGCGGACTCTCAACCACTGCGCCACCACGGAAGCCCCTTATTTTATCTTTTATATCTGTTTTACACTTGAGGAAACTGAGGCACAGAGAGATTTTCTTTTCCCCAAGCTAGTAAGAAGTGAAGCCAGCTTTGAAATCTGGAAACCTGACTCCAGAGCCTGGATTTTTAAGCCCCCAGGCTACACAGCTGCCCCTCTTTCCTGACCACCCCCCGATGCTGGGGGTGGTCCATCCTGGTTCCTCTTCTGCTATTCACAATTAGGAAGAATGGCACCAGCATCCAGGACCTCTCATCTGTGTCACTGCTGCAGACTTTCAAATGGCCTCCCCAGGGTCACTCCAGCTGGCTTTCCTCACCTCATCTACTTCCTACACTGCAATCAGTGTGATTTTTTTTCATGTTGTTACTCTGTTTGGGTCATCTCCCTATCTATGCCCCCTCATCCTCCACACACATCCATTTCCTCCACAGTTCATCAGCTTCCCACTGTTCTTTGTTTTTTTTTTTTTTTTTTTTTTTTTGCAGTACGCGGGCCTCTCAGTGTTGTGGCCTCTCCCGTTGCGGAGCACAGGCTCTGGACGCGCAGGCTCAGCGGCCATGGCTCATGGGCCCAGCCGCTCTGCGGCATGTGGGATCTTCCCGGACCGGGGCACGAACCCGTGTCCCCTGAATCGGCAGGCGGACTCTCAACCACCGCACCACCAGGGAAGCCCCCCCACCGTTCTTTGAAAGAAACAATTTGACAAAGATGAACAGCAAGCACATCTGTGTCCAGTTTTTACCCGAGCTCTGTAGGCTGCGCGGTCTCCCTCACTCTTAAGCCTTCAGATATACTCTCTCCCTTGTATCACATGATGGTCCCTTGGCCTGGAATGTTCCCTCTGCCTCTTCTCATCCTAGTAAGTTCTCACATCTCGAGTGTCCTTTCCTTAGGAGATCTTTCTGGACTGGTAAATCTCTCTTTAATGTTATGTTCCAGGAGCACATGGCCCTTTTTCTTTATAGATCTTACTCAAGTTTCTCATTTTGATTTTTTGTGCGTGATTTCTCTTTATTAATTTGTTTCTCTTTGAAGAGAGGGGCTAAAACTGTATGCCTGGTGCCTTGCATATAGAAGCACAATAAATATGTGTTGAACAAATAAAGTAATTAACACAGCCAAAATCTCCACATGCTAATAAACAGAAAAACCAACATCATATTTCATCAAGAAAGATACTTACTTTCACTGATTCATCTGTTTCTGGTGTTTCTGCTGTCCCACTATCATAGTTTCCCAGCTGAGCCATTTCTAAATTAAAAAAAAAAAAAAACTAAGTTTAAGAGAAATAGGACAATTGTAACTAGACAAGAGTACTATGCTAAAACAAAAGAAGCACAATTTCTCCCATATTAAAAAAAGAAGAATTTACTCTATACTCCAATGTACACATGAGAAAATCTTAATTCCAACATGGCAAGAACCAACAACTGATATTGATATTTTGAAATTGTTCACTTCATGCCCTTTTTCCTAGAACTCCATTTCTTATGAACACATAGACACAGCTACTTAGAGCTGGGTCTCTGCTCACGGTAGCAGGATTCACTGGCTGATACAATCACCACAGCTTGGAAAGGGTTTGGGGGCTCAATGATTATGCTTGTAATCAGATACTCAAGAGAGGCAAGTTTCCCAAGCCCTGACAGGCATCGGAGATGCACTGACTACAGCTCAGAGATGAGTCCCAAGTTGTCATGAGCATCCCTTGCTCCATTCCTTCACGTCCACTGAGAGCTAGCCCTCCTAGTACATAAGAATCCACAACTTTTCAGAAAGGAAGCAATAGTAGTTGTTAAGAGGAGTTTGGAGTTGAAAAGACTCGAGTTGCCACCACTAAGAGCACTTACTAGTGGCTTTTTAACCTTGGGTTCTTCCTCTGTAAGATGGGAACAATATTGTTCATCTCTTGGAGTTTTTTATGAGTATCACATGTGATAACGCATGTAAAGGTCTTAGGATGTTGACTAACAAAAATTAAGTGCTCGCTGAATGTTGATTGTTATTTATTACCATTAATTATATCATGTAAAGTAGTCAGTACTAGGCTGGATGCCACATGCTTGACACCAGCCTAAATTCTACCCTAGTGGTCTAGTTAAGAGACAAAGCACTTCATTGCTCAACCTACATTGGAATGCATCCTTAAGTCTATATAAGTAAATGAGAAAACCTAATTTATTTTACCGTTCATTTTGATTTTTATCAAACAATGCACACTTAAGAAAAAACAAAACGTGTTTTATTAAAAAAAAGAACATGAAAAAATTTTCTCCAAAACTTTAAAAGGGGGTTATCGCTAAGTGGTAGTAGGATCACAGGTAATTTGAACTTTCTAATTTTTGAAAATCAAACGTGTATAATAAAAAGTTATAGTTTTTAGCTACATATTTTTGTGTGCATCTAATATTATTTCTTAGGCTGTCAGAATTTTATGTATTCATGTTCTTATAAATATAATCATCCTTTTCCGGGAGAGATTACACATAAAACACATGAAGCAAAGCAACAATGGAGTGTTGTCTTTAGAGAAAAATTAACTCCAGAAACTAAAATAACTGGAGATTGACACTATCCCAGTTTACTTACAGAGGAAGTTCGGGAATTAAAAATGAGCTCAGTACACACTGTGTGCTTTCTTGGTGTCATTCAAATGACCTCAGCGTCCTATGTGACTAGCACTTTAGATTTATAGACTAGGAGGTAGACTATAATGTATTCAGTTGCAGGGGCTCAAAGGGGCAATTTTACTATTATTTATTTATTAAGCATTATTACATCTTAGGTGCAGAGGTGAGCTCATATAATCCTAAAAACAACCCTATGAATAGGTACCATTATCCAGTTTTTACGGAAAACACTGAGGCACAAAGAAGGTCATCACAATGTGATCAAGGTCACACAGTCTGCACTGACGCTCTGGGTAGTCCCATTCCAGAGTCCCACTCTTAACCTTCAAATGTCAGGCTTTAGGTCTGCTGGTGTCCATGATGACAAGAAGGGAAACAAGTGCAGATCAGCGTTTGCAATAATCACATTTTAAGTGATTAGAGCAAACAGATTAAAAATTACCCTCAGATCTGAATCAAGAAAATTAAGTGTTAAAAGTTAAAAACAACTCCCAGTGATAGATTGGTAGAATTAAACATGAAACTTGTCAAAAATCACTATTAAAGTGTTTTAAAGACAATAAAGGCATATAAATGGGCCTCAGATTATTCACCTACCAAAGGTTCAGCCTACAGTGATATTTACTACCAGGTAAGAAAACTGTGAAGAGCTCACTCAGTCTACAATTCAAAGGTTGACACAACTAACTCTGCCGGCGTGAAGAGTCACCGTAATATACTTTGACAGTCTCCCCCACTCCAATTACTTTCATAAAAAAACAAATTAAAAGATGGTTCTGTTTTAAATAGAGTTCCTGCTAAATAACTATTATCTGGGAAATGCATATTATTTGTAAGCAGTGGGTAGTAATGGAATGGAACCAAGAGTCAGCTTTTGAAGCAGGAAGCTAAGGCGTCATTTTGTAATGCCTGAAGAGATTTTAAAAACTCATCTAAATACCATTAAACATCTGCCCTTTTTATTTCAGTGATTTAAACCATTTCTGAAGACTCATGATTCAAAAAGGTAAAGATGGTAATTTAAAAGCTATGGGGAAAAAATTTCTCCCCAGGGAACTTTTCAGAAAAGCAGCCACCAGACTCTGATAAGTGATGAATCTGTTGTGGTACTGCTTTCAGTACAGTATAAATTTATCTGGCATTATCTCCCGGTAACGCATGCATCATTTCACTGGAAGCAAAGATTCGATGGCCATAAGAGCAAATAAAGCAGGGGAAATAGGAGAGCAGGCAGAGAGCAGCAGGTTCCCTGGCTGTAGATGGGAAAATACCTGCCAACAGTTAGCATGATCACAAACAACTTAGCATATAACACTTTGCAAATTCAACTTAATGACCCAGGAAGACAATTTTGAATAAAGGAGTCTATGATTGCTTTTGAGTCTTTTCAGGCAGTATATAACCTAAGTGTTTTAAATGACAATCCCAAACAATAATGAACAGGAAAAGGTGGTGGAAGGAGTGGTTTCCCAATATCAGATTTGAAAAAAAATCATGAACAGGGTGCTTCCTCTTCTCTGCATTTAATAGCATTAGACCTTTTTTTTTTTTTTATTTGAATCAACCAGGAATCCTTGTATAAGTTCTAAAAAAACATTTCCCCCCAACTGGCTCTCTAGTATATTACTATTTTTCATACCTTTTTGAGACAAGTAAGTAAAAATAGATTTACGAACACTGAACCTGATTTAAAGATCATCAGTCATCAGTTACCTGACTCCCAAATTACATTTAAATGTCACTTTTAAATTAAATGTAATTAATTCATTTACCAACATTTTCAAAATGTGCACCCTTGAGAAGAATCCAAAGGAGCTCTGCAAGAGAAAAAATACCCCCAGAGAAGACGGAAACCTAAACCCTTCTTGGATGCTCTGGAATTGTTAGGCTGATAAGACTCTAGGATTTCAAGGTCTCTTCCCTACTCTAGTTAAACATAAAATTCAACATATAGTTCTTTCCTTTAAATCACAATTGGTCCCCAAATTTGGCCTTTTCAATAGATACAGCCAAAACATGAGGAAAAAATAAAGACTTGCCACTAAGTTTTTCCATGAGGCCACGGTGCCTGAGCAAGTAAAAGTTTAGCCCAATCAGGGTACTCACCTTCCAGAGGATCTTTATTGAGACCCAGCTGGCTAATGATGTACCTGGGAATGTCAGTTTTAATAACCTGTCCTTCTTTTGCATGGCCTTCTGCTGCTTCCAATAGGTAGTAAAATTCTTCAGGATCAAACTCCTAGCAGAAGACAAACAGAGATGGATACTTCTTCGAGCCAAAACTGTCTGTGGTTTTATTACATAAACCACATTCACAGTAAACTTGCTGGATATACATGGTAATAAGTTATTTATACAGAAAGAAGGCAGATGGATTACTTCATTTAAAAAGCATATAATTTTCAGTTCATATTCAAAGCCTAATCATATTCTAAGACAATACATTTCAGTACTTGGTAACCCAAAGATAATTTCCATTTCCAACTTCCTTGTAATGTGACTTTGAAGGTGCTAGGCTCCACTTAAGATATCTATCTTATTGAAAATGAACAGGTCGGAATTTTTAATTGTGCCTTTTTAGTAAAGTTTTAAAAATCTGTGAATCTCATCCAGAAGATTCAGTTTCTTTCTCTATACAAATAGCCACAAGAGAAATAATGTTAGGATGCATTTTTCTCAAAGGTTTTGTAGGAAACTCCCTTGGTACAGAGGTGTCCAAAAATATGAGAAAGAAAAATCCCCAAATTTTATCACCGAGCTCTAAAATTAAGTTATTAATATTCACATAATATGAACATTAAGAAAGAAAAATATGAAATTAGTAACTCCAGTTACCTCTGTCTTCAGTAAAAATTTGGGAACACGTTTTTCCTAAGTATTTTATTTTATTTTGCTGTCTGTTGCTTCTAGTATGAAATAAAGATCTTAGGATCACATCACTCTAGATGGATGCCGCGGATTTATGTGTTGTAAACAATTATAGATTTAAAGCACAGTTACTGTTTTCAGTTAGATTTCCTAGATCCTCCCACTCCCAGAATTTTTCTCATTTTGATTAGTGCCCCATATAGGCAACTGTGGAATCTCAGTATTTCACCTGAGAATTACTCAAGTATTTCGCCTGAGAATTACTCAAGTATTTCTAAAGGCCATACGAAAAAGCATGCTACAGAGTAAAGCCAAACCATTGTCCACGCTCAGTACCCTTTACATAAAACTACAACCAGAGACAAGGCAAGCCTGGGACTACAGGCCTAAGAAGACTGGTCGGGGGAAACATTCCCTAAAACTCTCAAACTCCAGTTTCATTTGAGCTTTAAACATCATGGAAAGCAGCAACATCTTCAGATCTACTTCTAAGCTCGCTTGTTTCTATCTTTGATAGGCTACATGTACTTTAACTATTTCTCTTCTGATTAAGAGTGATTACTGTAAAAAAAAAAAGTCATTTCCCCTTTTAGGGCAACATCTCTCTTAGCATGTCTGCTGCTGTCCAGAGAAGCAAGTTTTGATGCTAAATGGTATTTTCCCCCAAATTGAACAACTGCAGGGGAGTACAAGCCTGTGGTGCATAATTCAAAAGGTACAACAGGAAGAGCAGGAAAAACTCAGACTTCTGCCTGTATCTGCCAGTCACACAGTTCTCCTCCCCAGAGGCATCCTGAGTATTCTTCTTTCCCTTTATCCTTCCAGAGACACTCACTGCTGAATGATGCTTTTGATTCTGTGATTCCAAGGGTCCCGGCCATTGATGGAAAGCCTTCCTCCACCACACACCTACCTTTCTCCTCCAGACTCACCTTCCACCACATCTCACTATGCACAGGTATATGTTTACGGGGCTATAAACATTTCACTGTTATAGAAAACTATGAATCTTAATTAAAATAAGAGCAAAACCAAAGCAATAATCACCATGTCTGTACATATGTGTACATAAAATTCTGAAAAGCTGTATTGTACTCAGTGTTATAAATAACTATTAGCGAAACTTAAAAGTGAGTTTTGACACTACATTAAGCCCCATAAAACTATTCTTATGTTCGAAGCTTCGTCTTTGTTCAGTGTTGACTGAAATCTCAATCAAAATTACATAAAACAAAGCAAAGATTTTAAAACAGGAAAATGGTCACTGACTAAAGAAAGTATAATTGATAAAACAAACTAATCTTGGAAAGTCTCATTCCTTTAGGTCTGGATAAGGCCATACTGTATTCTCCGAATGGACTGCTGACTAGCACTTATTTCGAACATGCCACATTTAAAAAGTAACAATTATAACCACAGGTCACCGTATATCGTATCTCTGATTTCCCTCTCTCTTCATCTTGGCACCTCCAAAAAAGTGGGGTACAGAGAGTGTTCTAAGTGAGCTACAACATAGAAATTATGCTGAGATAAAGTCAAGCACCTTATTTCATGATCATTTTTTAGGTTTGACCAGACTGTGATATAACTATCTCTTAACACAACACAAGTCCTAGAACTTTTACTGAAAACCAGACAAGAAAAAGCACACACGGCTGTTGTCATCAACATTCACGTGTCGCTGTTTCTCTTGACTCTTTCTATTTAGCTCTTTGAAGCCAAATGCAATTGGAGCTTTCTGGTGGTCCCTGCTTTCCCACAGCTAACAATAAATAACAAAATCACCTCGAGGGGCAACTCACCAGGCACTCTAATAACCGAGCAGGACGGGCAATAACAATTAGGATCTTTCGAACTAGCTGTTTAATAAATGCCAATTCTCCACTTTCTGAACGATCATGAGCCTATGAGGAAGCAATGAAAAGAATGATGAGACAGAGCTGCTCCACTAAATGGGAAAGAAAATCAACAAAGCATGCTAATTAGATAGCTGCAAATATCCAAAAATTAAGCGACTTAGAAAATACTTTTAAAAGGTTGAGAAGCAGACATTATCTCTACATAAATGGACACTATTAAACGTCTATATCTACAAAATGGCTCTATCAGCTAAATTTTAATTGTAAAACTTTGATTTATTCTCTGTGTTAAAAGTCAAATATTAGGGCTCTCAATGGGAACCGTGAGTGAAGTACACATTAAAAGTTCATGACACATTGAGTACATGGTACGAGTAGAGTGGGCAGCCGATGAGGAACCTTGATTTTCTAGGTGTAACTTCTTAAGTGTATGAAATGGCTAACATAGCGAAGGACTGATTCTGTTAACCTGGGCATTTAACACATTCATGAAATATGTTTTATATATACAACACTATTAGCCTGTAAGTTAGTTATTTCATAATATGTAAGAAGTTGTACACTGCTTATTTCAAATGTTAGGTGAATACTGTTTATACTTGGATACATACATATGAATTTGATTTCACATAATGAATAAATAATACCTAGATACTCAACTCAGTAAAACTTAACTGACTCAAAATCTTCTAAAATTTTCTTTTACATGTTGCCTAACATGTGAAATCTAAGCACAAAAGATATCCTGAGGACAGAACTTAGTTTATTAACAGGCATTTTAATTTTCAATATTTTTTGAAGAAATGAGGTAAATCTGTATCAAGGCAGATATAAAACCAAAGTTTTAAAAGTTTAAATATAAACTTCTACACATGCTCACTTTCACGCTTTCTTAATTTTTATGATTTGCTTTCCTTCAAGGATTAAAAAAAAGTATCAAGGTGATGCTGGTGCAATAGAACACAATTTCATAGATATGGTAATAAACATTTAAAATCATTCTTGAAGGTGCTTTATTCTGACAAGAACTAGCCTGCCCATAAAAAGAAGTGTCAGACCAAACCTATGAAAAATGATTATACCTAGGAGTAGTGTGTTTACTAAATTTAAGTCATTAAATCAAAGGCAACTTTCCAAAATGTAGGTAGAGAAACCATATACAGGAAAAGCCAAAAAGCTAACATTTAAAAGAAAAAATGACCACTGGTGAATAACTGTAGAATAGAATGTGTTTAAAGACAGCCAAGTGTCAACTATAACTATAGGTTCTAGTAACCAGTAAGGATGTCAGGACACATACGAGGAGACATACATAATATTTAAACTGTCTTTAAGTTTTCTTTTCATTTTGTAACAAAAACGGATTTAGGAAGATACAGTGAATGCCAAGAAATAAGGTTATATGTCTTCTTTATAGTTTATCCTTAATCAAAACTAAACAGAAAATCTTAAAGATGAAGCCAAAAAGACCCACCTAACTTCTGGACTGACATTCCTCTTACTATAATAATTACTGCTTTATAAATGAAGGAATATAAAGAAAACCTAAAAAGCCTAAACATGTTTTGGTGGTCTCTTCAAGGAGAAACAAGAACTTTATGTCTTAAAAAATTAAAAATAGCTCAGATTATACAAATTCCATTTCAAAAATTGTAAAAATAATCAGTTCATTCCAACTTCTTACTTCTGAGAATTATCAGCCACAACCAAGGCCAAAACACACAATGAGTTATCCTAACACAAATAATATTTTGTCTGCTATCAATAGGGGAGATGGGAACTTTGTTAAAACAACACCAAACAAAACCACACACTCAGCATGAGAAGAGAAATAGTTTAGTGGCTGCCGGCAGCAAGCTCCAGCATTTCTGGATTCCCTGTGTTTGTGCTTTAAGTGTTGGTCAGTATAAAAAATACGGAGACTAAGATTTGAGAGTAGGTTATAGCTTCCTGTGCATTTTATTTTCTTTGGCTAAATACACCTAAGTGAAAAAAAGAATGGAGACATAAAAGCGTTCCTCTGGAATTGACCTAGACCTCAGGACTTTAAAAAGGCATCAGTTAAATCAAGCTACTCAACCTCAGGGGGACTTGGCCTGAGTGTGCAAAGGATTGACAATGGGAACAGTGGCGGGGAGACAGGCTAGGCGGGCACACAATGTCATGGCTGGGAACTGACAATAATTGCATCGACGGGAAGGCAAAGCCAGGCCTCACAATGTGATTCTATCCAAAGGAGCAAGTTCCCCTGTGACCTTCCCCAAGCTCCAAACTCTGGAAGGACACTGTGAATATGATTCTGAAGACAGTTTTAATTTTCACAGAAGGACTGAAGGAAAATGTTTATCTGTGAAAATAAATAAGAAAACATCCTTATTCAAACCTGACAATGCTCTTTATGTTACACACGTATACATGTTTCTCTGCCCAAGAGAGAAATTTCTCTAAAAGTCAACAATGTTAATCTATTACATGGTGCATTCAGATGATTTTTGAAACCCTAAGATTTTTTTAGTTGCCATGAAACAACCTGCCGAGTCTATCATACAGAAACAAAATTAAGTGGGGGATTTCAATGTAAATAGCTTCAGCTTTGGGTTCTACCCTTTTCAGGGAATGCCTATGAAGGAATGAACCACAGAACTCAACCAGTAATTATGGTAATAGCCTGGGACTGAACTATAGAATTAAGGAAGAAGTATCTCACAGAGGTAAATTAATTTTCATCATAATTTATAGTAGAATTGGTCCATGACAAATTGGAAATGGACAACAAAACCTGAAGACAATGTGTTCATCCAAAAACAGTCTGAGAAACATGCCCTTAGTGAGCTGCAAGAGGTTGAAATGTGAGAAATGGGAACGGAGCATAGAAAACTCTGTTGGGAGGTTTAGAATGGAAAAGGGAGGAAAACTGGTGGCTGCTAGTCAGAGAGGGATCATCTCATCTTGCCACAACTAAATTCAGTATGAGCAAGGACAGATGAATTTCTAGAAAATTAGGATGCCAATATTTTCTTTCAGTTCCATGCAATTATTTACACAATCATGCTTAGAGAAAACCACCTACGGTTTTATTTACATCGGCATAATGTATGCCGATGGGATACAGAAATACAATATATCCAAACATATCGGCTAAACAGGTTTTACTTGTAGGCTGTGGCTGATCAATTTCAGTCAGGACAGCAATATTATGCATTAATTGCATTCCACTATACACACTCCCTTCCTGTCCTGGGTGTTATCAGGAGCTAGGACTGCAAGTGTTAGGCCTGGAAGGGGCCTGTGTTTATCTGTCATTTTAGAAATTGGATATTTTGTTAGAAGAAAAACTGACACTAATGAAAATATAAGTTGCCATTTACTACCCAACACCACCTGCAGGTTGATTAATAGGACACATGGCCTGGAAGAAGCCAGCAATTTTCCATTTAGCTTTTCCAGATATTAGAGCTAGATTGCATCATCAAATAATGTACATACACTCAGGCAATTTCTAACTTTATGGTTAAGGAGGGAAAAAAAATCACTGCTTCAAAATCCTTCACAATCCACTTATCCTAGAGCCATAGATTGTTGGGACCCAAGGTTCCTGTAAAGGTTATTAACATTAACTTTCTATTACTCTAAATGTTGACCAGAATCCATTCACAGCAAGTAGCAATCAATTTTTTTTTTTCTTCTTCCTCTTCGCTTCCCTGGAATATGAACTCTGTCTCATGGCTAAAACTTTCTGAGCAAATGCTCTCATAAAAATTTTTCTTATTTCAGGGGAAAAGCAAAACAAATCAGAAAACTTTATAAGGTGTAGGGTCTATACCTCATGTAGCAACTTATCTAATTTGTGCTGTAATTCAAGGAAGTATCGTGAGGTGATGAGACCCTGGTGGGATTTATCCAAGCAATCACGAGCCAGTTCAATAATCTGATGGTGAGTGAAACTAAGCACTCCATCTGCGAGGGGGAGGACGTGGTCCGGGGAGTAGCTGGTGATTATTTCCTTTAGGCGCTCTTCCATCTGAGCTGTAGCCTGTTTAGAGATGACAGGCACACACGGATGTAATACAAGGAAACATATATGTAAACAACTCAATAGTCACATTTATCTAGCATTTACATAGACCTCCACAAGTTATTAAATAGAATTCTAGAAATTAAATTTAAAAGAAGCCTCCCTTCTGTAAGATACTATAATGGTACATATATATCATTATACACTTGTCAAAACCCACGGAATATACCACACGACAGAGAACCCTAATGCAAACGATGGACTTTGGGTGATTATGATGTGTCAGTATGGGTTCATCGATTATAACAAACAGACCACTCTTGGGCTGGGCGGGGGGGATGTTGATGGGAGGGGGCTGTGCATGTGTAGGGTCAGGGAGCATTTGGGAACTCTCTGTACTTTCTGTTCAATTTTGCCATGAACCTAAAAACTAAAGTCTATTTGGAGAAAAAAAAGAAAGAAGCAGCAGCAGCCTCACCATGTGGGAAAAAGATCTGAGGTATATAGGAGAAACTGAATCTCCCAGGGTGATAATTACTTTTTTCCTCTGCCCTATCAAATGTAAAGTGGTACATGTAAGCTTCTCCAAATAACTCAGTATCTGTGAATTGCTGTGCTCTCATTTCAGATCTTGGGCTCTTTCAGATAGATTGCCAAAAATATCAAATATTGTAGCTCTGTTTTTACCTATTCAAAAATCAGGATCGTTGCTGGAGTTCCACAGCGTGGGCCAAGAGTTTGTTCCTTTGGCTGTGTTTTAATGTACTAGGAACAAGCATCCTATACCATCCTTACTCATACCTCAAAAAGCTACATCATGGGCAAATGGCCAAGGGGATTCCCTTGGTAACATAAATCTAAAATTTCCTTCCCAACTTTTATTTCATTTTCTGGGATCCCCGACTGCCTAATCAATGTTCCCTGCCTGCATTAATTGTATATGCTGGGAGACTCCCTCTACCTCCTGTTCCCTTCTAAAATCCTAACCAGTATTAACTAGTATAGTCAGGATCTATTTCCCTGGTGAACAAGTGACATGTGATAAATGGCTAAAATGGCTGTAATCAATGACATCAATGTTGGGTTCATTCCAAATAATAAGTACTCTACTCTTGATTTATGAAGCCAAAGACTTCCTTTTGCTCTACTGCCTAGGGTTACAAAGGTGATGGGGGAGGGACAGGAACAGAATGGAGAAATTGCTTCTCCCAAATGTGTAGGAACACGCTGGTGGAAAAGCTGTGGAGACGAGGTGACAGGAGCTCCTTGCAGCCAGGGCATCCGGCAACAACCCCTCGTCAAGGCCTCTCTGGCTCAGTCCAAATTGCTGGTCTAACAGGGAACACTGCAACTGGACCTTTCCTTCTAAGAGGGTTAGACGTACGATTGCTAAAGGGATTGGAAGCCACGGAAAAGAAAAATCGGGTGAAAAAAGTAAAAGACTTTCGTGACACATACCAATTTACAGGCTTCTGAGGAAAGAAAACAATTTCTGCTTGACCATACAGCAGCAGGCCCGGAACACGGGCAGAAGGAGCACCAGGGTCCAGAGGCCTTTCAAAGCTGACGCTCTCTGGAGTACCTCACCAGGCTCACCCAGTGGGTAGGACAACCAGTGGCACTCACGTTACAGCCAGTTCAGCCCACGGAATGTGTGGCTAGTTCTCGGCAGCTTTTAAAAATGTTTAGTGATTTTATCTTTCTAAAGAAGGCTATGGTGCTATTTTATAAAGAGAGTCCTCAATGGACTGGACCATTACTTCCCACGACAAACACCTTACAGATGCTAAACCTAGGTTGCCCACTTGTTTAGATGCTAGGCATCTTCAATGCAACTCATTACCTTTGGGAATCTTTCCTTGTAGACATGGTTCATCATAACTATTTCATGGTCACAGCAGGCAGGAGAGCGTCCAGGGCTGCAGGCAAAGCAAATTACCCTTTTAAACTTGCCACAGCATGAAATGGAAATAAGCTTTTCATTTATAAACAATTGGTTGCATCAAAAGTACTATGCAGTCTTTGTAAGAAAAGTATATTAGGTAATAAACTACAAAATCAGTCATTAGCACGCATACATACTCACAAACACACAGAAACCCCGAACAGTGTTCATAAAGAAAGCTCCAGAAGTGGAATGCTGCAAATTGATTATAGCTACAATATAAAGGTTCAGAAAATGTTCTTAAATTGTGATTATATTTTGTATGTAGCATGCGTTTGCGTGGTTCTAGAAACCAATTAATGAACTGCAATATAAAAGAAGACAGGGTAGCTACAAACAGCAACATCTAGGGCACGCTGAACTGTATAATTTCACACTTTCACCATACACCTGCGCTCTGCCACGTGCCACTGAAGAGGTTTAAGAGTTTTCCACGGCACAGGTGTCACCACTGAAATCCATTTTCTGGCCTGGCAAATATTTATTTGGGATGCTGAGGAAGGCACTGTGTACAGTACTAAACACAGGCATACAACTCTGTGTCTTCTCTATTTCAACAGGAGGTGCCTGCTCCTTCCTAGTGGTATACAGTCAGGCAATTTCAGTGTGAGTTTATGTATTCCACAGAGGACACAGCTGCTTGTAGTAGCTATCCTAGGAACTCTTTTCGTAAAGCCAAACATGGCACCCATGTGGTAAAATACGACGAATGAATATCCATTGAATGAGTACAGCTCTAAATGAATTTGTAAAATCGGTCTTTTATTCCATATCTCAAAATAATCTAACACAATTGTGCCATGTAGCTGCTTTTACTATAAGACACTAAATAAGAAGGGTACAAGGGGAAAACGCTTCTCAGAAAACTCTGATGTTCAGCTGAACGCCTGACAAACTATGTTTTACAATAAACCTTAATATATCAAAGCGGACCAGCTCTACAGCATGAAGATCTCAAACTGTGGAGGACCTGAAGAAGGACTACCCTGCTCCCCTTGCAGAGAAGGACCTGTTGTCCAGCTGCTGGGATTGCAGAAGGCTTCAGCTGCCAGTCCCTTCAAGGATGGCCTCAGCTACAGAGCCCCCTCACCCAAGGCCATGTCCTTCCCAGGGTACCACATCCCAGGACTGAGGCAGGGATATAAAGGAAGGGCCATCTGGCCCAGAGGGACAGCTCTGATGGGTCGTGTCATCCCTAGAGCTCCCTGTGGGGTTGGCTGCAGCTGTCAGGTCTGCACTGCAGCTAGATTTCTCCCTCTGCCCAATCCTGCTTCCTCCCCAGCTCCCACAGATGTACTTCCCAAGCAGTCCCTAATAAACATCCTGGTCTGTGTTATAGAGTCTGTTTCCTGAAGAGCCAAACTGTGATATACGTAATTTTTTGAGACAAGGCCAAAACAAAACTGGCTCTACTCAGTGTCAAATGGACTACATATGGTACCCACAAAATACAAGGGATACAGACTCCTAACAATTTGCTCCTAATCCTGGAGAAGGTAAGACTTGTGATGGGAGGAAAGAATGAAAGATCTGGGTGGCTTTTCGTAAAGTGGAATCTGAATTCCACATGTGAACCCAAACGTGCTGTCCTTCCTTTTCAGCCAAGCCTCTTCCTCGTAAAATATTAATTGATGTAGCACCATAATTAGATGGTCTTGAAATTTCCAATGGCTCGAAGTTTCTCTAGGTGGTCCCTGTAGTCCATCACGGTTACTGCTACCACAGCAATTAGCAAATTGTAAGGATTTAAAAGAAAAGTACTAAGATGCCTTTCAAGGGTAATTCACGATACCACGTGTAGATGGAAAACTATATATAGTAGTTCATAAATTAATTAGCACATATATGAATTACAGGACCAAAAGTCTTCCCTTGAAATGGTTGAAAAGAGATTATCCAACTCATTGAAATTTTTCAATCAGGGCTACAAACCTCAGACTTCGGGAACGGGGGCGCATGGGTGTATTCCTGCATCTGTTCTCTGTGGCGATGCTTTCGGTGGTACAAAAATGTTTTGATAAGAAGTGTAATTCATCTGGTGTTGGTTGATATGGTAACTGGTGCAACTTCTCCTGGGAGGAGCAGGATGACTAAAACAAGCCAAAGTGAGGTTTTAGGACTAAAATTAGAGAAATTCTTTAAATGAATATGAGATCACAACATTAAATTTTGTTATATCACCGTTTTACACTACATCCTTTCCATGTAATAATTACAATAGCTAGTGCCTCAATGTATACCTTGATGTTGTCTCTGGGAGGTCAAAATGGCTTCCATATTTCATCTCATTTGTCTATAAGATAATTTCCCAAAACAAAGCTTACTCTCTGGAGAAAACCCAGGCTCTGAAAATGGATAGGACCCAGTCAAAGCCACAGCAAGAAAGTGACAATTGGAGTAAGAATTTAGGTTCATTAAATGACAGATTAGTTCACATTGGTATCCTTGCTTCTACCACTCGCCACAAACACTGTGACTTTTAGGTAAGTAACATAAAGTGAATTCTGTGATGTATGGTCATAAATAGGTAATGGGATCTCTCTTTACAAATCAGGCTACCCTTTGATGCAATTTCCATCAATATGTGTCCTGGGTAAAAAGGAAAGGGGATAAAGAAGATACTTGTCTTACTAATGCCATTGTTTTAAAAATTGGAATTTTCTATTTCTGTCTTCTTTGGCTTAGGTTTCTTTAAAAAAAAAAAAAAACCTTCAATGCTGGTGAGTTTTTTGTCCCTTGAATATAGATTTGCTCTTTGAAAACTGTCATTCACCACTTGGAGCAAAGTAAGGTAGAAAAGGTGAATGGCTAAATAACGCTGCTTTTAATCAATCTGAGAAATATAACTATAAAGCGAAGTGATTGCTTTTTTTGTTTGTTTTTATTGAGAGGTGAACTCTTTAAGCATTCTAACAAAAGAGATGAGGAATGTCTGAGTAATGGAAACACAGGTAGAATAAGCATATTTTGAAAGATACCCCTCATTTGAATCTTCCATTCTAGCAGGGTTTTTTTTTTTATTTAAAGAAAAAAACAAACGTGCCACACTAAGAGCACACTTCATAAACACTGCAGCATCACAACGCAGTAACTAGAAATTAATGACTAAAGCTTAAAAGTATCCTTATACCTTGAAATTATAAAACACCTTCTAAGTAGATACTGAGATAAACAGGACAGGACTTTTTACAGTGTAATGAGATTATTTTATAAACTATAAAAATGAGGACACTACTAGAAAGACTTATGAGGTAAACCAAAGCTCTATTCACAAAGTACAGGTATAGTCTTAAATACTGTCACTACAAAGAAAGAAATAAAACACACATAAACTAAGTCAACTCAAGAGATCAGTAAAAGAATAAGAAAATCAATGTCAGCAGGAGAGAAGCAGCAGCGATAAAAGCAAAGATGATGAAATGAGCAAACAGAAAAACAGAATTAAGGATTTGTACATATGTCTCAAAGGTAAGCAATGTCCACAATTCTGAATCCAAGAATTCAAAACCCGGAAGTTTGTTCATAAGTATACAGTAATCCTTTCAGGTGGCAAAGCATTAATTGAA
Source organism: Delphinapterus leucas (assembly GCF_059928025.1). Taxonomy (NCBI): domain Eukaryota; kingdom Metazoa; phylum Chordata; class Mammalia; order Artiodactyla; family Monodontidae; genus Delphinapterus; species Delphinapterus leucas. The sequence continues at coordinate 54,963,487 of NC_143131.1, read as the reverse complement.
CTGATGGAAAGCTATTTAAAATATGTATTTAATCCACTTAGTATGAATGTTGATTCAGGTTGTTGTAGAAATATTAATGTAGTTGATTCTGAGCTGCTGACCCAATTGCTGCTGAGCTGTTATGTACAGTACAGGGAGGATCATGTTACCTTTCTAAAATGTGAAAGTTAATTTCCAAAACACACCAGGCTCAAGAGTTTCACATAAGGTACCGCGGACCCGTGCTTGCATGGCAAGGACACAAACTACTTCAGGAGGGTGGTTCCCTCTGTGGAGTGAGGGAAGAGAAAGGGAATGGGTGCGAGGGACTTCAGTTGTATTTTAATGTTTAATTTATTTTAAAAGTTTATTTAACAAAAAGCTGTAGCAAATATAACAGAATATTAACACGTGCTAACCCTAAGATGAAAATTTTGTGGTTATACCATATACATAACCATATAACTGAACTCCATAGGGAATATGCTCTGGGCTTACTGATGGGGATATGTTAAAATGAATGAGGAGGTGGGATAAGTAAGTGTTAGAGAAGTGAGAGGCAAGGGGCTTCTCTGGGGAGAGAGCTTCTCTCTTCTCAGTTGGAACAAATAAGGTGTAAATGGGAAAAGGGTGACACCGAACCCAAGCGACGTCGAGATGAGTTTATGGAACTGGGAACAACTGTAGGCTCTCCAAATGGCCCAGGGATTCAAAAGGTACCAAACAGGGCCCCAAAAGTGAGTCAATAATGGACAGCAGAGAAGTCCAGGGGTCAGTTTCAGCAGAGGTCAGGAACTCAAAGGAGAACTTGTGAGTCCAACAGAGGCTGCAGGTGTCATCCTCAGGACCTCATATACTTACTGAAAAGATACTTCCGCTGGTCAACGCATCCTTGGAACAGCACTTTTACTAGAGTTTCAAGAATTAGTTTGGGAATTTCCCAATAAACTGAGTCCCATGACTTTATATTTCTAGTATGTTCTCTAAGTGTGGCGCCAGTGAGTCTCATCACCCAACTAGTTTGCATGTGACTTCTGACTACATGAAAAATCAAATCCACTTTCAAAGAGTGAAGATTTACAGAAAAAAACTGTGCTTCTACTTCTCAAGGCAATAAGAGTTCCCCCAAAATGTTCTGAGTAATGGTATCATTCAAATAAACATTTAGTCTCTCAAGATAACCATTTTGCAAGGGATGGTATCCATATGCATGTGTAATTTTCCACTTGTTATTTATTAAAAGTAATATTATTTTATAGTCATACCTCATATTTATAGGTATTTATTTTCGTATTTCCATTCTTTCCCTCAGCAGAAAATAATTCATCTGGTAAGAAATACATGCGAGATGTCCTCCTACTGCTTCGATTCCATATTACTTATATTCAAATTAAAAATTATGTTCTGAATATTATCTTGGAAAAGCTCTGCAAATTAATTTTAACTACAAAATTTGAAGTTAAGAGAAGCTGCAATAGTAAATATTCTGTGGAAGGACTGATTCTCCACATGGCCAAATCTTTCCAATTTCAGAATAGAGCATTTTAACACTTGTGAATTTTGCAGTTTACATAATATCCAAAGGATCAAGACATGGCGTTTACCTTTCAGGGTTAGTAATCCTGGAATTCAGCTAACAACAATTATCTGTAAAACTTAAGCTGCATTTTCAAAGTGTCTGTAACTTATTTGTACATATTCTGTGTTTTCATCTTAACAACTAAAATGCATTTCTAATTAGCTACATCACAACCAGTTAACCCAGAAAATGAGACTCTAAGAGTGATTCAGGTTAGATTTAGAAAAGAAGAAAATGCAACTCCTAAGCAGTTTTGCACAATGATCGCCCTAATATATGAAGGGCGAGAACATAAAGAAACTGGGGTAAATGAGAAGCAGCGTTTTAGATTTTCAATTAGCATTTTTTTTTTTTTTTTTTGCGGTACGCGGGCCTCTCACTGTTGTGGCCTCTCCTGTTGCGGCGGAGCACAGGCTCCGGACGCGCAGGCTCAGCGGCCATGGCTCACGGGCCCAGCCGCTCCGCGGCATGTGGGATCTTCCCGGACCGGGGCACGAACCCGTGTCCCCCGCATCGGCAGGCGGACTCTCAACCACTGCGCCACCAGGGAAGCCCTCAATTAGCTTTTTTATCAATAACCAATAAGGAGAAAAAATAGCCAAACTTCTGGGCAACAGAACCTACACTCCCCAAATTTAACAGTTCCTTTGGTCTTTTGGTAAAAAGGTTAACTTTGAAAGTTAAAATTTGATTTTGAAGGGAAGAATAGGAATAAGAGATCAACAATTATACGATACTACCTTCTTCAATAAAATAAACACTTAAGAGAAAAGCTGCCCTACCTCTGGGCAGAAGCTGTTAGAAACACAGAATACATGTGTGTGACTAAAAATTGTCTCAGGAAGCTTTCTCTTTAGGCATATATGCAAGTCAGGGACAGCCCTGATTCCATTATGACAGATGGCCAGGTCAGATTTATTAATTATCAGGTTTGTTTTAAGAAATACCTTGTAAATTCCTTTAAAAAAAAGCCAAGCGCCTAGAACCCTTACTTGTATTCTTACTGCTACGACAAGGGGGTTAGTAGACAGCCCTTCGGTTCATTCTCTGGGCCTCAGAGTTTTGATCCATAAAATGATGACAATGATGACAACCACATTATGAGGTATGTTTCTACAATTAAGCCAATCAATGCGTTGTAAGTAGTGAGGCTAGTACCTAACACATAATAAGTATTTATAAAAATATAATTTCCAAAGTAATCCGTACCAAATGGGGTCCAATTCTATGTAGCTCACCTTTGCTTTTTGGATTCACTTTTTAAAATAACGTATGATTTACTAGAGATGGAAAGAAGAAAGATCCTGTGTTCTCCCCTATTTTTCTTGCAAAAGAGAAATTTCTGTATCCAAACTATAATAAAACTTGACTGAAGGGCAAAGCAAGGCGATATAGTAAAAATAAAAAGGATTTAGAGTCAAGGAACATGATACACATTTGGGGTATGGGGAGGATTCAGTGAGAGTATGTACGAGTAAGCCACAGGGGACAAATACTCTGTTTACTGGTGGTTGGGTTCTAATAGGAGACGCTTAGGAGTCTAGGGAAGAACACCACTTAAAATTTGAAAATTATTCTTTTTGCTTTTTGGTCAATCAATGTCAGCGTTCATGTTCACACTGTGGCGGCCCATACTTTCAACATCTAAAATATGTGTATAACTGAGTCACTTTGTTGTACAGCAGAAATTAACACAACATTGTAAATCAACTATACTTCAATTTTTAAAAAGTAAAATAAATAAATAAATAAAGCTCCGTGGAGACATATCTCACAACATCACTAATTTAAACTGAGAAAGCATGTATCTGACCCACTGAATCACTTCTAGTAATTGCTAGGGCTCCTGTTGAAATGTAGTTTGTGGCAAGAGTATCCCTTCTTCCTCTATCCTATTTTCATTGTTTCATCTTGTCTCTTTATTGATCTTAATCTACTACTAAGTTCTTTTAGTCTCTCCTTAAAAGAAAGTTCTTATCCAGAAGGCACAGATTTAAGGCTTGACATTTTCTTTCTTTGAATGAGAAAAACTAAAAAGAAAACCTCTGCATATAAGCCACACAAGAAAAAAAACGACCCAGGCCATCAAAGTTTAATGGCATTTTCAGTACTAATATCACTGGCATGGAGCCAAAGCAATGAAACCAGATTATGTTTCCTCCTCCCACCCAAAACACCAAATAGTATGAAAAAGAAAGCTCCCAGTCTCCTCCCAACTGGTGATCCGGGGACTCACTCAACTTGTGCATCATAGTTTAAAAGCGTGCAGCGAAAAGTATGTCCTTTTAATGTTTGTCAGCTCATCATCTGATGTGTTGCCTACTCTGAGGGGCAGATATGCAGAAATTATCCTTTCCTTCCTATCAGGAAGCACCCAGAGAAAGCACTGCCTGTGTAAGAGCTCTGGGGTGTGAGAGAGGAAAAGTCGGGCACTTACAGAGACCGTGGAGCTGGGCGTGTTTGTCCCATAGCCAGAGGAGGGGAGAGAAGCCAAGGACCAGCGGCGTCCATCAGTCCTGGTGAGAAAGTGAGATTAGCTTAGGCCAACGCTGGATTACGGTTACATGGGAACCCCAGGGAAACCGAGTATTTTTAGTTGAACAAATGACACAAACACAGTCAGTGAGGATGTGGAAATGTTCAGCAAGGGCCAGAGTAAACAAACATTATACAGCAGGTTGACTTTTATTTAAAGTGAATCAATACACCCAAACAAGCAGAAAGTGAATGGGGTGATCCATATTATTGATCTCTCACTAATACACTTTGACAAAATGAATACCAGGGATAATTACATCAGTCAGACTCAGCAGATTCAGATGAATAAAAACAGAAAGGGAGGAGGAAAAAACACTCTTATCTGGAAACTGATAACCGGGGCCATGATCTTTGGAAGGGCCTGCATTCCAGCATGGTACAAGAGCCTGTGGGGACTTCCATTGCATCCTCAGGACTTTCTGCTTATTATTTTCAAGGGAGCAGTCCTACTCATCACACGGAGGGGAGAAGGGATCGGGGGGCTCAAGACCGGCTCAAGCCTTAAGTGGCAAATAATTTGAGCACTAAGAAAGTGACTGACCTTGTGCACAGACTCTCTTAAGAGTTATTATACCTTCTGACACGACCTGGCTTTATAAAGTGTTCCAGCAAAAGCCTCTTGCAGGGTTTATGAGTATGCAGCACAGCTCTAGCCAGTGAGAGGGAGGGAAGAATGAAAATTCTCCACTAGTGATAGAGCCTAATGCAAAGAGTAGGGTCACCTGCCCTAATCGTAGAGGCAAAGCTGTCAGGAGTCTTAACAGAGTATGGTTTTTATCTCCAAGTCGTAACAGGACGGATAGCTTCTGGGCTGAACTCTGGCTATGAATTATAGTCATTACAAGGGTCTCAGATGAGCTGCTGGAGTAGTAAAGACAACACTGTCGCTAAGGCAAGGGGACACCAGAAAGTCAATTTTTTCTGAAATCTCTGGCGTTCCAGAACCATTAATTTACTAGCAATTTTGAGTGAACTATGCCTTCAAAATCACGTAACAGTGTGAAAACAAATATACACACATTTGCCACGAGGAATACAGGAAACACATACTTTTCTAAAGAGCTATACTGCTTTCTTAGATGCAGGATCATATGTAGACTTTTTGTAACTCATGATTAGATTAATCTACCAAATGAGAGACAAGAGTAGACCAAATTTACCACAGACACATTCACAGTAAGCTGAAGTCGGGGAATTCACCAGCATTCGACTTGAATCTGAGAAATGTCACAAGCAGATGTTTATGTAAAAAACCGACACTGTAGCCTAAATCACAGTCAAGGGAGAATACAATCATAGGCCACCAGGGATGTTGCCTCCAAAAATGCAAATGGTCCACAAAGACAAAATGGAGGAATTCAGGTGGACAAATCACAGAAGCAGTACAATGTTAAGATTTTAGTAAAATTTACCTGTCATTTCTGTGACCATGGTTGGAGTACAATTGAATCAAGTATGGTTTTTTTTTTTTTAAAAAAGAAGCAAAATAAGATGTTTGTAAATATACCAGATAAAAGGAATGAAAAGAAATAAATCACATGTTCTCTAGAAATAATTTTATACTACTGAAAATGTTAAAAGAAAATAATTCTAAAAACATGCTTATAAAGACATCTGACCATCAATTAAATGGACACAGGTTGGATCTAGTTTATTTACCTAATTATTAAAGACTTAACCCATTCCTGGACTTTCTATTTTAAAAAGCTCCAATTTTTAAATGGACTTGTTCAGTCCATTTAATAGCAATTATCAGAAACTAGTCTCTGGAAAGAGTGAGGGACACAATTTCCCCCACCATGATTTTGCTTTGTGATTCCTTAACTCTCCTTTCCCTCAGGTATCAATGAACATATTTCAGATAAACGAACAACTCCAAGAGGAGACATGTTCTTATTAGTTCTGAAGCATAAATTACATTTGCTTACTCTGGAAAACACACAACTAGAAAGATGTTTAAACAAGAATATGCTCAGTACTCTGTGCAGCCACGGACCAGAAATAAGTTATGTCTCATAAAGTTGCCTAAGTTGTCCGTGTCTATCTACTCCAATGGAGCACAAAGGACCATTGCATTTTCATTACCATGACAACTGCCCGTCAGAAATTCCTATATATGCTATATACAGTGCTTAAGAGAGAGCATGCCCTTTTTTGAAGAAAGCTATCACAAGTATAATTTGGATCCTACTAACAATGTTCTCTTTTCTTTGCAGCAGCTACCAGTAAAATGCTACCTGAAAACAAGAGTACATTCTTGCCAAAGCAACAAGGCTTTTTTGAAGAGTGCTTTCTTTGTGGGTGGAAATCTTAATGTTACGCTAAATGAAAAAGTAAGAAGGGAAAAACACCTGATGGGAACACAGGATACAAAGAGATTGGCAAACAAAAAACAAAAACAAAACCCCCCAAAACCCAAAAAACCCACATCATTTCAACACTAACCACAAAAAGTTAGATTAATATGGTATAAAACAAAGGAAGAAAGAAAAGTCCCTATTACAACTGTATGAAGAGGAAGATTTCTTTGTTTGTTTGTTACAGTCATCTGGTGTGAAACATTTTATGGTCTAGCTGATATTGGAACAAGATGAATTATGCCAATATAATGCAACCAGAGTAACTCTGCCCACCAGTGCTCAACAAGTGTCTCATGACCTGACCTCTCAGCAGGCAGGTCTGTTCCAGTAATTTGCTTACGGAAATATATTCTGAGATTTAACCTGACAAATAACAGCTAGACAGCTAGGAGACATCCACAACGATTATTCAGGGCTCTATTTCCTTTTTAAAATTTTTTTAAAAATTTTAAAAATTTATTTATTTATTTGTGGCTGCATTGGGTCTTTGTTACTGTGTGCAGGCTTCTCATTGCGGTGGCTTCTCTTGTTGCGGAGCACGGGCTCTAGGCGCATGGGCTTCAGTAATTGTGGCACGTGGGCTCAGTAGCTGTGGCTCACACGCTCTAGCGTGCAGGCTCAGTAGTTGTGGCGCATGTGCTTAGCTGCTATGCAGCGTATGGGATCTTCCCGGACCAGGGCTCGAGCCCGTGTCCCCTGAATTGGCAGGCAGATTCTTAACCACTGCGCCACCAGGGAAGTGCCTCTGTCTATATTTCTAATGACAATGAAAGCAACTTATGTTACCTAAACCTCTACAACTTCTGGGGAAGGCAGAACAATGTCATTACCTCCAGTTTACCACCACCAAGAAATAAAACATTAAGTAACTCCACAATCAGATGGATTGTAAACCAGCTTCATCACAGTGATTAGCAAATTACAAAATATGTTTCCTTGCTCCAGACAAAATCACAGTGATTAGCAAATTACAAAATATGTTTCCTTGCTCCAGACAAAATCTACTACACTATGATGCTCATTTTCATCCTTTTATTTTAACTCGATACTAAAAAATTAACTTGATAATTTTGCTCTCAAACACCTATTAGATAATATGGAAAGCAAGTGTGTGTCATCCTATTTCCCAGTCTGAAATTCAACATTACAGGGGATGTCTACTGGGGGGTAAATTATCACATTATAAGTAAGATCAGAAAAGATTAATAAGTCTGACCTTTATCCCGTCACCCAAGAATAATTTTTAAAATAGGACAATCTCTCCCCTCTGTTGGACTGAATATACAAAATGATAAAATGTGGGACTCCCTAAATGGCAGTACTTCCTGAAGGCTCAGAAATGCACGCCAAATGGTAGGGAATGGAGACCCATGGAATTTCCATGTTTCTTGAATGAAAAATCAACTTTAAAATGGAAGAGAAAGATGACTGATGTCAAATAAAAATAGGCCAATTTGAGTTCACATAGCAAACACAGGGTTCTATTTACTTGAATAAAAGTTCAAAAAGATGATCACTCATGTCCTAATCTAAATTAATGCTTTTTGAAGAGTGTGGAGGGAGTTCCATCTGGAAATTCCTGCAAAATGAACCAGAGGTCTCCTGTGATAATCTTCTGTTACGGTTTATTTGTCGAAAATTAACATGCCTAGGGGTTTGTGTATTTTTTTTTTTTATAGCATAGAAACCAAATTCATCTGTCCTCCAGTCAGCCACTTAATTATTAGATTCTCTTCATTTTTATAAATCTGGCAGGATTAAAAGACTGATTTCAGTCGCGTTTAAATGAGGGCTACAATGACATTTGCATTTTCTTTCTACTTAAAGTAATTAAAGGCATTCCCTTTTTAAGAGAAATGTATTTTAAAGACTATGGTATGTTCTCTTTTTTTAAAATCAGTTTTTATAAGATTTCCCTTTTCACTTAGAATGGTACCACCACAGTGAATTAATATTCATTGGGCAAACAAACACAGGCTTTGTGAGACCAGCTAATTGTCACATTTCCTTTATGGTGTTTAAATGAGCACTGAAAGTATCAAAGTTGGAATTGGGGAAAATTGGGGTGTCGGTCTCAGGAAGTTCATTGGAGATCACGTCTTAATTACTCTTGTGTCCTCGCTATGGTGGAGGCCTGGTACACACAGGCATTTACCATATGGTGGGGAATGTGTGATTTTACAAGAGAATCTTAATTTTCAGGAATTCTGAAAATACTGCAAGCGGATCCTTTTCTCTGGATTTAGTTATATAAAATGCATTGAATGCTGACAAAAGACAGTGAAGACGTTGCAGGTCTTGCTCGTTAGTAACACGTGTTAAATCTATTTTTTTAACCTACCTATGTGTCTTAATTAAATGCTACTTTAATTCATTTCAAGGTATGATTAGGTCTCTGAAGAAAATTTAACAAATATCTAGGACAGGGACTTCCCTGGTGGCGCAGTGGTTAAGAATCCACCTGCCAGTGCAGGAGACACAGGTTCGATCCCTGGCCAGGCAGATCCCACATGCCATGGAGCAACTAAGCCCGTGTGCAACAACTACTGAGCCTGAGCTCTAGAGCCCGTGAGCTACAACTACTGAGCCTGCATGCCACAACTACTGAAGCCTGTGCGCCTAGAGCCCGTGCTCCACAACAAGAGAAGCCACCACAATGAGAAGCCCGCGCACCGCAATGAAGAGTCGCCCCCGCTCGCCACAACTAGAGAAAAGCCCGCGCGCAGCAATGAAGACCCAACGCAGGCAAAAAAAAAAAAAAAAAAAAAAATATATATATATATGTATATATATATATATATATACACACACACACACATATATATATAAACAGGCCATAAAATGAATTCATTCTGAATATGCAGAAACCTCACTAAAGGGACAATTTTGTTTTCCGTGTGTTTTTCCTGGGTGGAAGAAGGCAGGGTATACACATGTTGAGAGGGATGACGGAACCCAGGAAGGTGAAGATTTGAATGTGACAGGGTGAAGTACGCTAATTCCACGCACACAACACAGAAGAGGTGGCTGTGTAGACTCCTCTGACTGGGAGAAATCACAGTAGAAGATCCAGAACTGAAAAGGTTTGATAATAGATCATATGCCCACTGTCCTCTGAGCAACAATACTTTCTCATGACTCACTGACCCAGATATGAGACATATAACTTTGATATGTGGTGTCCAATTCTAACTCAGATAGGAAGAGCAAACATAAAACACCCTCATGGCTTTATCTCAGGGAGATCACTAAATTGCTGGTTTGGTGCCCTCAAGGAAAGGCATCTTAGAGTTTATACCTTGTGATCCCAAGTAAGGTCATTTTTATTAAGGGGGGGAAAAAAAAGGTATTTCAACAACAACAAAAGCAATTGCACCAAGACATATAGGTGAATCAAGTTCTTATAATATAAGCTCAGATAATTCAGTAAAAATCTGTTGATCATCAAAAGCATGTATGAGACACTGCACTGGGGATGGGAGAAAAGGTGGAAATGGTTTTCTCCTGCCCTCAGTGAGAGCCCACCATCTAGGAAGGACCAAGAGAGGTACATATAGCTCTAAAGGGTAGTGGAGGGAGTGGGCTGGGGGAATGGGATTCTCCACGTAACACTTCATTATTCTACTCACAAGAAATCCTTACCTCCGTGCAAATGAAAAATGGGCAGAGGCACTGGGGGAGAAGTTTCTTGGACTATCTTGAGGGCTATTTCCTGTAGAGAGAAAGAAGAAAAAAACGTGACATCATGACTTTGTTTTTGTATCTTTATCTACATCCAAAACCTTCTTCTCTTTAGTAGTAAGTTTCTGTACACTTTTGTAAAATGTCCATGTCCTCAAAAAATGTTTTACTTTTACTTGGAGAAGAGACAGGGGGTCAGCTTGAGCTCCAGCACAGCTTTCCAAGTGTGTAATATATGAATAAACAAACCTACATCACCAACCAGCAGTTTTCCATATATTTAACAACCTAAATATTTCAGTCCTACAGAATAATGAATATACAAATGTCCTGGTTCCTACTCTTCCAGATGTTAACATTTCCAACAGCAGGATGGATGGAGAAGTATATGCTTCAATTGGGAGGGTGAGGCTTTCTATTTTAAGGAGGCAGTCTTGATATTTTTATTTACAGAAACTGAAATAAAATTCTGAGCTCTCAAAAATGAATCCTCATATTTCAAAGTACATATTTTAAAGGGAGAAATGTCAGAACAAGTCATAAAATACTGGGGAGAACCCAACAGTTCAGACCTATTCCTCAAATGATCCAGCTCTATCTCAGCATGGCCTAGTGGCCCAGCAGGACTAACCCTTATCCGTATTTCCTTCAATAGTCTCTCTGCTCCTAAGCAGCTGGGTGGTGACTGGCCAGGCAGCCTTTAAAAGCCACACACAGAGGCTGGCAGAGGGTGTCTTCCCCAAGTCCTCTGGAGGCAGGTGGAGCACAGGTTGCTTTCTGTAAGGCGGCAGCTCCTGGGGGACTTGCTACTTTCCCCATCAGAACATGTAACCTGCTACTGATCACTGAGAAAGCTTGGCAGGCAGCAGGTGAGGGGAGGTTCAGGGCACTCCAGACCACCCTGCTTCCCTCTGCATGTTTAATTAGGTTGAGAATTTCCTGAGGACCGGATGGGACTGTAGCTGGTGTAAATAAGGAGGTTAGGAAAGGTGGCAAACTAATCCTGTATGTTCTTGAAACACAGAAAATAAATCAAGAAGACATGTTTAATCCTTAACAACAAGCCAGTTGCCACATTACTGATTTCTTACCGGAAGTGACAATTGTAATTAGGGGTAAGGAATACAAGGCGGCACCTTCAAGTCAGTACCTAGCTACACAGGTAAACAATTTATTACCTGTGTGCAAAAAGAATAGATTAATGCATTAAAGTGGATAATTTCAGTGTTACCTGGAGGACTTCTGGACTGGCTACACCTCTACAGAAATTTTTCAATTAAAGTTGCAGATTTTATAGTGATGGCACCAACAGATGCCATTAAGTTTCTGACAGACAGCACAATTAAAGCCATTTGACTGGGAAGCACTGAAAAGCCCATTTCTTTACCGATAGAGAATCAAGAAGCATTTCCCCCCTGCAGCAATGAAATTTATCATGCCTTTGCATCTGTTGTTCCTTGGGCCCCTGGAGAAATGGATTCTGCGTTTGCCATCCAGCAATCCAGGACTCTTTTTGTCCATTTATCTACACAGCTAAATTAAGTTCTTTGAACTTTTCCCAACAGCCTTCATTCCCCCTGCCCCCCCCTCCCCAATTTAGTTTGTGCATCACTCTTCATATTCCTTAAAAGGTCTTGATTTCAAGATGGCTAGAAATCTTGTTTCTAAAGGGAAACAAATCAAATGCCAGAAATCTCCATGTCGATTTTGTTTTTATTTGGGAAAAAAACGTTTGCTTTGCTCACACCCCACACAGAGCAAACTACCAGTAAATTATGAGGAGAAACAAAACAATTGATTGAAGCCAAGGCATTCTGAGAACAATCCCTGCTACCCTATTCACTGAGAATAAATAATAAGGCCAGTGAAACTTGGCACCAAATTCTTAGCCCTGTGTTCTTTGTAAAGAGAACACTATATCTGGAGATTATATGAGATCAACCAGAACAACTAGAGAGAGCTTATTAAATGTTTTTAAGACTCTGAAGGAGGGAGAGACAAGGAATTATCTTAAAAACCTTTTCACTTTTAGAGATTTTAAGGAGTGGTCCCCCAGGAAGCTATGTAACATCTTATAATACATGGCGGACCATCACTTTGAGGATGAATGGGCAGAGATGGAGATACAGAGGTAGGTTAATTTAACTCTGCTCTTTAAACAAACAAACAAACAAACAAAAAACCCAGGGCTACCATTAACCATTTCTCATCTTCGGGTTTTGTCTTCCTATTCCATGCTGCCTTTTCAGGCACTTCCACTGACAATGTTCCTCAACTCCAAGCTATAGAGCCATTCCTATCATCTTACTAACCACAGATCTTTCTTCTTGTTTCATGTCTGACTGAAGAGCTAGTTGAAATGCAAATACACGCCCCTGCATTATCACAAAGGCCCTTAAATGCAACGGGATATTGGAGAAAATGAAGGTGGCATCAACTAGACTGATAATTCCTTAAGGACGAGACACTATAGCTTAATTTGAGGTCAGTTCAGCAAGCTGGAGATAAACAGAAGGAATGGAAGGACTTCAGGAAGGGGACAGAATCAACCCAAACACAGCGGGGCAATGCAGTGGAGACAGGCTCTCTACAAGCAGGGAATTCAGACTGGTAAAGCCAATGAGTTGTGAACTACATGTATTGGTACTACCTAGTGGAAGGCCTTAAGAGATGTTTGGATGCAAGAGAGATGCTAAGAGATTTTAAACTGGCATTGAGTATGCCGAGTGGACAGATGTGCTGCCGAGGAGAAGGAGCTAGATTAGGACATGGAAAGCCAATGGAAAGGATATTCTGGTGAGCAAACCAAGGGTAATTGGTGATGGATTAGAAATAAGTCATGAAAAAGATTACAGACTAAAAGTGACTGAGGCTTCCAGTGTGAGTAGACTGTCCCATTAACAGGGAACTTTTAGAGAGAAGTGGGGCGGTAGTAATAGTAGAAGAAAAGGGTAGATGAGTATTCTAGACATTTTTGTCATTTGTTACAGAAAATTCCTCTATTTTCCTTAGGGAGAGATTAGAAGATTAGCAGATTAAATAGGCAGAAGTCAATCTTCGAGGTCTTTGTTCTTATTTGAAATAAAAATTGATTTCTATGTTGTCTCTTAAGTCTTAGGGGTACTATTTTATTTTATTTTATTTTGCGGTATGCGGGCCTCTCACTGTTGTGGCCTCTCCCGTTGCGGAGCACAGGCTCCGGACGCGCAGGCTCAGCGGCCATGGCTCACGGGCCCAGCCGCTCCGCAGCACGTGGGATCCTCCCAGACCGGGGCACGAACCCGTGTCCCCTGCATCGGCAGGCGGACCCTCAACCACTGCGCCACCAGGGAAGCCCAGGGGTACTATTTTGTTATACAAAACAACACTAATTTAGAACAGATTGAATTATAAAACACACCTTATATAGTCTTAACTTAGAGATGAGGACGAGACTGTTGTGGACACGCACAGCACTTCCCCAGGACAAGAAAGTAAGCTGGATTGAAACCAGAGTCCTATACTTGACCTTCACTGCTCACCGCACTGCTCTCTGAATTCATCCACCCATCTGCAAAGCAATACCTGAGAGACTCTCAAACGAAAACTGGTGCCAGTTAATTCTCTGCCCATATGTGCGACACTTGCTTAGAACACAAATCCAGCTGTTCCCAGGGATGTGCTGCCTCTTGGATGTTTGAGTGCCATGACACTTTATAGAGTACTGTTTCTGACCTGGTAAAGGAAACCTTAGTCGTGGTCAGGCGTTGAATAGGTAATTAACTCCAGGATCCCCAGGGGCAACTAGCGTGGCTAATACACAGGCAGTACATCAAAACAGTACTTTACCTAACGGAGCTACACAGGGCGCCTCATTTTAGAGGCAGTTATTGTTAAGAAAGTGATTTCCAGATTAATTAAATTGTTTGATTGCTTTGTAATTAGGTTGGAGAAGTCCTGTGTCTTTACCGCAGAGAAACAAGCTGCAAATCTTTTTAGAAGGCATATGCTATACCCACTATACATTATTAACGTGCTTTTAATAGCTGTCTGTTCACAAAATGATAGTTTCTGGTTGCCGTGATTTTCTATCAGGACTTGAGGGATCCAAGAATTAATGATAATTGCCATTTGAAACTCCTGGTAGATCAAAAGGGTAAGCCCTCACTTGAATCCTCGTTGTCATTACTTGGTGATCGGCTTAAATTCGTTGTGACTTTTTTACACCATAACAACCAGCGCTGTGTTTCTTAATCGTTCTGCAGGAGATTCTCAGCGACGAATTGACACTGCTGAAAAACCTTAAGTCGAAACTTCACAGGACCAAACCTAGGACCCCCTCACAAGATGTTATGGCAGCAGATAAAGGGGGCAATGGAACAAGTTATGCAGGGACCTCAAGCTGAGTGGACTTTGAAAAATAACAGTTCAGTTTCACGTGAGAACTTTAAGTCTATGCTACCAGATCCAGCGGACGCCAGAGAAGAGTTAGAAATCCTCCTTTCACTTAGCTGTCTCAGAAACTGGCTCCTCTCCAGATATAACTGCAGAATATTAATTAAACCTGGACAGCTGTTTAGACTCTAGGTGGACAGAGAGAAACCTTGATTAGCCTTGGGTGGCATTCTCTCAGGGTAAGCTGTGAAGTGTTCACAGCAGGCCAATAAATAGATTTTTATGCCTGGGTTTTCAGGTAAAGAGAATTATGCACAATAAATCAAGCCTTTCTTAAAATCTGGCCTCTCTGAACCTCTTTTGGTTTTCCCATCCCTGCCATATTGATCCTTCTTACCCAATACCACTACTCACTGTCATCTGATTAATTCATTCAACAAATACTTATCAATATATAAATGGTGTGATTTGATTTGCATTTTAGAAAGAGCCCTCTAGCTCTTCTGTGGCCAATGGGCTCTAAGCAGGCACAAATGCAGGAAGCAGGGGAGATCAGTAAGGAGGCTACCAGCATAGACAAGGTATGAGATGATGGTGGTTTGGACAGGATGGGAGTAGATCTCAGGTATGTTCTGGTTGTAGAGACAACAGGATTTACTGAAAAACTGGACTGAGTGGAAGTATGGGGGAAAGAGCAAAGTATTGCCATTTGCAACAACATGGACAGACCTGGAGGGTATTATGCTGAGTGAAGTGATAAGTCAGACAAATACTATATGATACTTTTTAGAATCCACATAGAAGTGGTAATACAAATGAATCTATATACGAAACAAAACAGACTCACAGATGTACAAGACAAACTTATGGTTACCAAAGGGGAGAGGTAGGGGAGGAGGGACAAATTTGGTGTATGCGATGAACAGATACAAACTACTATATGTAAAATAGATAAGTAACAAAGGATTTACTGTATAACAGAGAATTATACCCAGTATCTTGTAATAACCTATAATGGAATATAATCTGTAAAAACAAACAAGCAAACAAACAAAAAAACCAAAGCACTATGCCATATGCCTGAAACACAATCTTGTAAATCAACTATACTTAATTAAAAAAATGCAAAAAGCCCCTGAAAATCTGGGTGGGATTTATGCTCTTTTATTTACAGAGGCACCACCTCAAATAATTTTAAATATATTAAAATGTACTTATGTTCCATATTATATGCAATCACATGTAACAATGTTACACTTCTTAGATGTAGCATTTATATTACTCAATTAAACACTGAAAGTTCTATTATAGTTTTTTATTGTACTTGAGAGCAAATAACATTTTTCCAGCTCACATTATTCAGTACCTAACAGATTTAATAGCCCTGATCTGTTTGATATAGCCAAACTAGAAAACAGTGCTAGTTAAAAATTTGCAGAGAAGGAAAATTCTATAGGCTGACTAGTGAAGTTTGAGGAATGATAACTTCAATCATTCTATATCATGTCACCATAGGTAAAACAGAATGAAGTGTAATGACAGGTATACTGTATTTCATTTCTCACTAACATAATTCTAAATGCTGGTGAGGGATAAATTTTGGTTATACGTGTAGACACACAAAAAGCGTATTTTGAATTCTCAGTGCCTAAGCTAGTCCCTGTAACACAGTAAACTAGAAATGTATTTTTTTCTAATTCATCAATTATGTATTAAGTTCTTTTTATATACAGAGCTTTGAGTTACCTGCTAGAATAGATTAAATAGGTAAACAAGACCCAAAGAGCTAAAAATCTACTGATAGAAGATCTGTACATTACCAACTCTAGACTTATCTTGTGAAACCAGTTCTGGATCCTTATTCACGTGAAAAAGAAATTTTCTTAGATCAAAGCCCTTAAATGTGTCAAAATTACTCACTAAAAACAAACTCTCAATGATGATACCACACAGAGAATGTACTATGTCACAACAGACACTTACAAAATGGACACACCCTGCTTTCTAAGGAATGACTGATGAGCTTATAGGGTGGAAAACACGTAGGGAGTGAGAGAGATACCCAACAACAGGTCAGCTTCTATGTCCTAAGACTCTCACAGATGCCTATTGCCTCCATTTCATGAAGCCATTCCTCTGAAATTTGTGCAGTGTATTTGAAATGCTGTGTCATTGACACGAATCTCTTGGAGATGTGTTATAATGGGCTCTCGGCGATGTTTTAGCTTTTCATTGACCCCTCCTTATTACTCTGAATTGATGTCATATCTCAAGGTGATCCCAAGTAAAGACTGGTGAATGTCAAGAGTGATGAAGAAAGTTGATTTTTAGTTGTATGTTTTCCTCCCATCTACAGTCATTCATCTTCCCAGCAACAGAGAAGAGATTACTTTTAGCCTTTGTTTAAAGTTACTGAGAAGCGTCTGTAAGGTCAAGGTAGGGGAGGTAAGAACATAGCTACTGTAACAGATATTCCTAAGTTTCATGCAGTTTTATGAAATGTGATGCATTCTATTCATCTTAGATAATTAGTCTCTGAATGTGGATAAAAGACTGAGTTAAAGAATGTAATGTAAGGTGTGCATATTTTTTTTTCTATCTTACATGAAGGGATTTCAATTCTTTAACATAATTAGATACAAAGAATTTCCATCTTTACCTGGAAGAGGGGTGGACAATATCAGGAAATTGGTTCCTCTCAGACTGTTTGCTTCAGTTGCTGAGTAATTTCTAGTCAAAGAGGCAGTATTTAAATGAAATGCGGCACATCCATATAACTTGCTAAAAGTAGTCTGAATGTATTCTCTATTATAAATCTCCTCCTTTCAGCTCCCCTTAAAAATATAAATACCAAATTTAAGGTGGTCCTACTTAACAAAATGGTAAATGTTCCTTTGGCTTTTGATACAAAGGCATTCATTCCATCTGAAAGAAGCAAAATACGTGTTACGTATTTTTTTTAACAGTTAATTATGTTCGGTTTATAACTCCAGAAATATCTTGAGAGTTAAAAGAATTGAAGACATTCAGTTCTATTGTTTCATAATAAAATAATATGTAATGTGCCAAGTATCTAATAAATCAGAATGCTGACTTTCAGTTCCCATAAACCATTCTATACAAGATCTTAGAAATTCCCTGGCCCCGAGACTCTCCTCTAATATTTTTCTCCCACTCTCCTCTTCCATACCCTTAACATCAATAAACAGTTCTCAATATGAGGTGCACAGGTGGATTACCTGGGAAGCTTTAAAAATGCTGATGCCAGGCCCTAGTCTACCCCTTTTAAATGAAGTGACTCTAGTCAGCTGCCAGGGCTGAGAACTACGGCCTTAGAATTTCCTTGTACTCCGTAAATCATGCCCAAGACTTCATTAGCCATTTAGAGTTCTCAATCAGGAAGTCTTGTATTTTTTACACTCCCCCCCTTTCCTTCTATAACTCAACTTCCCTGCCTTCTTGTCTCAGCTATACTAATTCAATGTCCCTTTTATACATTTACTTCACTCTGACCTCCAAGTAGTCTCAAAACAAGACTAAGACTGGAAATTTCTTCTCCATCAAACCAAACAAATACTATCCCACTATGTCAACACTCCAGAAATCCCACCTGCCTGCAGGTGTCCTCTTAGGTTAATCAAGTATGTTAATTACACTTCTTCTACCCGAGTCCTATTGCTATTCTCCTCTAAACTCAATTATTTCCACAATTTCTCCTTTCCTCTAAAATAGGAAAATCCCCCAAGCTAAGCTGTGTATCATTCCTATGTTCCTGGGTTAAGATTAAAAGTCTCTGTATAAGGAAATCATAGGGAAGAAAACACTCATAAACTATAACCCTGTTTATACTTTTACTGTCAACTTTAATCGATTGCCCCAAGCTGAAACACCAGCTATCGTTATAATCAGTATCTAACAGTATATGAACGAGATATTTGCCTTAAAACTGTACATCTCACTCTTTCATTTTTTAACTAAGCAGACGCCTAATATTTGGCCCAGGTAATATCAGAACATGTAAAATTATTAGAAACGTTAAAATCAAGGCATGGGGGGGCTCAATTCAACCAGTAATTATCAGAAGCAAAACTAAAATCATTCTAATTATCCTAATCATTCCTCCTTGCAGAAAGCATGATCTGCCCTTATCCATGATAGGGATGTGTCCATTCAGGGCCTTATTCTATTTATGGTCTATACATGTATCCATATTCTTAGCACACAATCCTAAGTAACTGATGGGTGGGGTGAGGGGAGCTTGTTTCAAACCACATGCAACCCTGAGATTCTGGATACACAAATATCAACCTTCAGAGAATCACTACCCTAAGGAGCCACAGATATTAATTATAACATGTTGAACCCTTCAGGTATGTTGGGGTGTATTGAGGCAGGGAAACAAGTTGTAATTACTCTCTTAAAAAGCACAACAGGGTCCTCAAGGTCCTCTGAATGAAAAATTGGGTACATAGCAGGTACATAATTTGGCATATTAAATCATTTAATAAATATTTATTTATCTTACTAAATATAAGACCTGATACTATAAAACTACTAGAAGGAAACAGAGAAAAGACTTCTTGGGCTTCCCTGATGGTACAGTGGTTAAGAATCCACCTGCCAATGCAGGGGACACGCATTTAAGCCCTAGTTGGGGAAGATCCCACATGCCACAGAGCAACTAAGCTCATGCGTCACAACTACTGAAGCCTGTGCGCCTAGAGCCCGTGCTCCATAACAAGAGAAGCCACTGCAAGGAGAATCCCAGGCACCACAACGAAGAGACACTCACGCACCCCAACGAAGAGTAGCCTCCGCTTGCCGCAACTAGAGAAAGCCCGCGCTCAGCAAAGAAGACCCAATGCAGCCAAAAATAAATAAATAAAATAAATAAATTTATATATTAAAAAAAACTTAAAAAAAAAACTACTTGACATTGGTTTTGGAAACAATTTTTTGGATATGACAGCAAAAGGTCAAACAACAAAAGCAAAAATAAACAAATGGGACTACATCAAACTAAAAAGCTTCTATGCAGCAAAAGAAACAATCAGGGCTTCCCTGGTGGTGCAGTGGTTAAGAATCCGCCTGCCAATGCAGGAGACACAGGTTTGATCCCTGGTCCGGGAAGATCCCACATGTCGTGGAGCAACTAAGCCCGTGCGCCACAACTACTCACCTGCGCTCTAGAACCCGTGAGCCACAACTACTGAGCCCATGTGCCACAACTACTGAAACCTGTGCCCCTAGAGCTTGTGTTCCGCAACAAGAGAAGCCACTGCAATGAGAAGCCCACGCACCACAAAGAGTAGCCCCCGCTCGCCACAACTAGAGAAAGTCCCCGCACAGCAACGAAGACCCAACACAGCCAAAAATAAATAAAAACAAATTAAAAAAAAAAAGAAACAATCAGTGAAATGAAAACGCAACCTACTGAACAAGAGAAAATATATGCAAACCATGTCTCTGACAAGGGACTGATATCCAAAAAAATAATACAATTCAACAGCAAAAAAAAATCTGATTAAAAATGGGCAAATAACTCGAATAGACACTTTCTCAGAGAAGATATACAAATGGCCAGTGGGTACATGAAAGGGTGCTCACCATCACTAGGCATCAGGGAAATGCAAATCAAAACCACAATGAGATTTCACATCACAACTGTCAGAATGGCTATTATCAAAAAAACAAGAGATAACAAACAGTGAAGATATGGAGAAAAGAGAACCCTGGTTCACTGTGGTTGGCAATGTAAACTGGTGCAGACACTATAGGGTCTTCTCAAAAAATTAACAATGGAACTACCATATGGTCCGGCAATTCCACTTCTGCGCGTTTATCTAAAGAAAATGGCATCACTATCTCAAAAAGACATCTGCACTCACACGTTCACTGCAACATTATTTACAACAGCCAAGACATGGTAATCACCTAAGTGTCCCTTGACAGATGAAAGGCTACACACAAACACACACACACACACGCACACGCACACACACACACACAGTGGATTGTTATTTGTTCGTTAAGAAAAGGAGATCTTGCCTATTGTGACAACATGGATAGACCTTAATGGCATTATGCTAAGTGAAATAAGACAGAGAAAGACAAATACTGTGTGTTCTCACTTATATGTGGAGTCTAAAAAACTCAAACTCAGAAATAGAGAGTAGAAATCTGGTTGCCACTTACTTGGGGTGGGAGAAATGGGGAGATTGTTAAAGGGTACAAATTTCTAGTTATAAGATGAATAAGTTCTGGGGATTTAACGTATAGCATGGCGACTATAATTAACAGTACTGTATTATATATTAAAAGTTGTTAAGAGAGTCAATGTTTAATGTTAACACCATACACACAAAAATCTTAATTATGTGAGGGGATGTAGAAGTTAACTAACCTTATTGTGGTAATGATTTCATAACACATACATGTATCAAGTCAACACGTCACATTCCTTAAACATATGATATGTCATTAATATCTCAGTAAAGCTTGGGGGAGAGTCGATGTATGCTGGGTACCTTGCTAGGCCTATTAAGTCAAGCTAATTGATATGGGGGGGCTTCCTTCAAGTGATGTTGGCAGTGATGCTGGATGAAATGGAATACTGTCATTCTGGAGACTGTTTAAGCTAGAGCTCTGTATCCTGAGAACATTCAAAGGGTCAAAAATAAACAATCACTTTGGGTGTCAGGTCAGTGTGAATGTAACGCAGACCAGTGCTCAGCAGTTGGACAGGAAAGCCCTGCCATATTTCCCTCCTTTTTGGCTACAATATGGCAGACCCTTGGTAGCCTCTGGAGGAAGTTAGATGAATCACACCATCTCTGACAATGCTCTCACCCACCAGGCAGGAAAGAAAGATCCAACAGAACATAATGGGATACTGCACTCATGGTGATATGTATACATAAAGTGAGGAAGCCACAAATTCAGAAGACAGAAGAATGGATGGCTGCAGAGAGGCAACCTTTCATCTGAACCCTGAAGGAAAGTGGTAACTGAAAGGAAAGGAGCCTTCTGAAGCAGAGGAAACTGAACAAACAAAGGGACAGAGTCTCAAACGTGAACAACACAATTTTACATGTCTTAATTTTATTACAAAAGCAATTATATACATGGTAAAAAAAATTCAAATAGTTCAAGGAGGTATAAAGTAAAGACTGAAAATCTCTCCTAGCCTCTGACTCTCATTCATTGATTCATTCAAACACTTAACATGAACTCATTATGGGCCAGGCACCACAACAAGCTATGGGCCACATGCTGCCTCCCCAGCCCCAGCTCTACTCTTCAGATGTATGAATTTATCTAGAAATACATGTAGATATATAAGTATATATTAGGTATATTTAAAAATTCCCCAAATAATACCATGATATATATATATATATATATATATATATTTATTTATACATACACACACACTTATATATACAGTTGACCCTTGAGCAACACAGATTTGAAGTGTGTGGGTCCACATATATGCAGATTTTTTCAATAGTAAATCCTACAGTACCACATGTGTTCAGTAGTTGACTGAATGTGCAGATATGGACTGCGAATACAGAGGAACTGTGAATCAGAGGAACCTCAGGTACAGAGGGACGACTCTTATACTGAGATTTTTCAACTGCGCAGAGGGCGGGTACCTGTAACCCCTGTCAACTATTTCTATCCTGTCAACTATTTATATATATATTCTATAATTGCTGTTTTTTGTTAATAATCTAGCTACAACTTTCTATATCAGTTCATCTAAATAAATCTCTGTCATCTTCAGAATCAAATAAAATTCCAATATGTCTTGTACCATAATTTACTCAGTCTTCTATTAATAGATATTTAGACTGATTTCAGTGCTTTGATTATCCAATGAATATCTTCTGAATATTTAAGTGATTATATCCAAGAGCTAAATTCCTGGAAGCAGAACTACTGGCCCCAAAAGTGAGTTCAGAAATCTCTTGCATTCCTATACACTAAGGATGAAAAATCTGAAAGAGAAATTAAGGAAACACTCCTATTTACCACAGCCACAAAAAGAATAAAATACCTAGGAATAAACCTACCTAAGGAGACAAAACACCTGTATGTAGAAAACTATAAGACACTGATGAAGGAAGGAAATTAAAGAAGATACAAACAGATGGAGAGATATACCAAGTTCTTGGATTGGAAGAATCAACACTGTGAAAATGACTATACTACCCAAAGCAATCTACAGATTCAATGCAATCCCCATCAAACTACCAACAGCATTTTCACAGAACTAGAACAAAAAATTTCACAATTTGTATGGAAACACAAAAGACCCCGAATAGCCAAAGCAATCTTGAGAAAGAAAAACAGAGCTGGAGGAATCAGGCTCCCAGACTTCAGACTATACTACAAAGCTACAGTAATCAAGACAGTATGGTACTGGCACAAAAACAGAAAGATCAATGGAACAGGATAGAAAGCCCAGAGATAAGCCCACGCAAATATGGTCACCTTATCTTTGATAAAGGAGGCCGGAATGTACAGTGGAGAAAGGACTGCCTCTTCAATAAGTGGCGCAGGGAAAACGGGACAGCTACATGTAAAAGAATGAAATTAGAACACTCCCTAACACCATACACAAAAATAAACTCAAAATGGATTAAAGATCTAAATGTAAGGGCAGACACTATAAAACTCTTAGAGGAAAACATAGGCAGAACACTCTATGACATAAATCACAGCAAGATTCCTTTTGACCCACCTCCTAAAGAAATGGAAATAAAAACAAAAATAAACAAATGGGGCCTAATGAAACTTAAAAGCTTTTACACAGCAAAGGTAACCATAAACAAGACAAAAAGACAACCCTCAGAATGGGAGAAAATATTTGCAAATGAAGCCACTGACAAAGGATTAATCTCCAAAATTTACAAGCAGCTCATGCAGCTCAATATCAAAAAAACAAACAACCCAATCCAAAAATGGGCAGAAGAACTAAACAGACATTTCTCCAAAGAAGATAGACAGATAGCCAACAAACACATGGAAGAATGCTCAACATCACTAATCATTAGAGAAATGCAAATCAAAACCACAATGAGGTATCACCTCACACCGGTCAGAATGGCCATCATCAAAAAATCTACACACACACACACAAAAAAACCTACAAACAATAAATTCTGGAGAGGGTGTGGAGAAAAGGGAATCCTCTTGCACTGTTGGTGGGAATGGAAACTGATACCGCCACTATGGAGAACAGTATGGAGGTTCCTTAAAAAACTAAAAATAGAACTACCATATGACCCAGCAATCCCACTACTGGGCATATACCCTGAGAAAACCATAATTCAAAAAGAGTCATGTACCATAATGTTCATTGCAGCCCTATTTACAATAGCCAGGACATGGAAGCAACCTAAGTGTCCATCAACAGATGAATGGATAAAGATGATGTGGCACATATATAGAATGGAATATTACTCAGCCATAAAAAGAAATGAAATTGAGTTGTTTGTAGTGAGGTGGATGGACCTAGAGTCTGTCATACAGAGTGAAGTAAGTCAGAAAGAGAAAAACAAATACCATATGCTAACACACATATATGGAATCTAAAAATAAATAAATAAAAATAAATAAAAATCGTTATGAAGAAGCTAGGGGGAGGACAGGAATAAGGACGCAGATGTAGAGAATGGACTTAAGGACACGGGGAGGGGGAAGGGTAAACTGGGACGAAGTGAGAGAGTGGCATGGACTAATAATATATACTGCCAAATGTAAAATAGATAGCTAGTGGGAAGCAGCCGCATAGCACAGGGAGATCAGCTCGGTGCTTTGTGACCACCTAGAGGGGTGGGATAGGGAGGGTGGGAGGGAGACGCAAGAGGGAGAAGATATGGGGATATATGTATATGTATAGCTGATTCACTTTGTTATAAAGCAGAAACTAACATACCATTGTAAAGCAATTATACTCCAATAAAGATGTTTAAGAAAAAAAAAAGGGGAGTTCACTTTTCACTTTGGTGCATATAACTAAATTGCTCTCCAAAGACACTGCCCTAATTTACACTGTTACTAGTGGCATATGGAACACCATCTCCCCTCAGTCTTGCCAACACAGAATTTTTTCATATTTGGTGGTATCATATTGTTTTTTTTAATCATATTGTTTTGATATGCATTTCTTTAGGATGAGTGAAATTGAGCCTCTTTTAAAATATTAACTGACCATTTGTTCTTTTTTGTACTAACCACCTGCTTCATACTTTACTCCTCTGAATTATGTTAGTCTTTTTTTGAAATTAATTTGTTTTTTGTTTTTTTGTACAATGAGGCAATTCTGTCAATACATTGAAGATGTTTCTACTATTAGTGCTTATCTTTTTTTTTTTTTTGCGGTACGCGGGCCTCTCACTGCTGTGGCCTCTCCCGTTGCGGAGCACAGGCTCCGGACGCGCAGGCTCAGCGGCCATGGCTCACGGGCCCAGCCGCTCTGCGGCATGTGGGGTCTTCCTGGACCGAGGCACGAACCCGTGTCCCCTGCATCGGCAGGCGGACTCTCAACCACTGCACCACCAGGGAAGCCTTATGCTTATCTTTTAATGTTGCTTATGGTAACTCATCTGCAGAGAACATTTTATGTAATCAAATTTATCAACTATTTTCCTTTATGGCTTACAAGGTTTTGTACCTTGTTTGGAAAGACCTTCCTGACTCCCAATTATTTTCTAAATGCAACCATATTTTCTTCTGGTAGTTTTATGGGTTTTTTTAAATTCAAATATTTTTCTGTATCTACATGGGATTTATATGGTTTAAGGCGTAAGATATAGCAGTCCAGTTTACTTCTTTTCCAAATGGCTAATCAACTGATTCAAGACCATTTATTGGCTTAATAATCTACATTTTCCCCGATGATTTAAGTAAGGCATATATATATATATTTTTTAGATGTTGGAGGTAGGAGTTTATTAATTAATTAATTTATTTTTGCTGTGTTGGGTCTTCGTTTCTGTGTGAGGGCTTTCTCTAGTTGTGGCAAGCAGGGGCCACTCTTCATCGTGGTGTGCGGGGCTCTCACTATCGCGGCCTCTCTGTTGTGGAGCACAGGCTCCAGACGCGCAGGCTCAGTAGTTGTGGCTCACGGGCCTAGTTGCTCCGTGGCATGTAGGATCCTCCCAGACCAGGGCTCGAACCCGTGTCCCCGGCATTAGCAGGCAGACTCTCAACCACTTCGCCACCAGGGAAGCCCAGTAAGGCATATTTAAGGAATGCCAAGTAACATGATGCCATAAAGGGGGAGCTGTAGGAAGTTAGGACAGAGCAGTAAATGATGGGGAACAAAGAGAATGGATGAGAATCAAACTAGAGAAATCTGAAGACCAGTTGGAAATATCCTTTAGGGCAGTATTCCAGGTGATTTTTGACCTGGATGGGACCATGGAATCCCTATTTGTATCAAGTATTCCAGGTGATTCTTAGGCACACTAGAGTTTCAGGATGGCTTTAGAACAGTCATTCTTAACGTTGGTTTCACATACAAACAGCCTAGGGAACTTTAAAAAATCCAATGACCAAGTCACACTTCAGTCCAATTAAATCAGAATGGGGATTGGGGTGAGGGGAGTATCAGTCATTTTTAAAGCTTCCCAGGCGATTCCAATGTGCAGTCAAGTTGGAGAAACACTGCTTTAGATTCTGCTAAAGAAAGTGAATTTTATAGATTAAGTTGTTCTCTAACCTAACTATGTATCAAAATCCCCTGGGGAGCTTTTAAAAAGATATACACTGATGCCAGGCCAGACAGATGAAGTTTCTGATTTAATTGGTCTGGGACCTGGGTATTTTTTTAAGCTCCACAGGTGATTGTAACGTGCAGCAAGGCTTTAGGACCTACAGTGCAATCATTCTCAAACTGCAGAGTGCGTCAGAATCACCTTGAGGATTTACTGGGCACCACCCCCATAGTTACTTAATTAGTGAGTATGGGTTGCAGTCTGATAGTTTGTATTTTTAACTAGTCTCCTGCTGCTGCTCGTCAGTGGATCACACTTTGGGAACCACTACACTCATGCATGTCATAACAAACCATGGGATGTTTTTCTTCAGTTAAAAGACATAATTAAGTTCCTGTCTTAAAAAATAATAGCTTCAATGTAGAAGAAAGGTTTGAGAGG
The DNA here is from genome assembly GCF_059928025.1 of Delphinapterus leucas. Classification (NCBI taxonomy): domain Eukaryota; kingdom Metazoa; phylum Chordata; class Mammalia; order Artiodactyla; family Monodontidae; genus Delphinapterus; species Delphinapterus leucas. Next base: position 54,936,806 of record NC_143131.1, on the reverse strand, counting down.
CAGTGAGAGTGTGCAGGAAAGATGGAGCCCAGTTCTCATTCCACTGCAAAAGCCCTGAGCAACTGGCTGGGGAAAGGAGCCAGGTGTAAAACACATTTCAGGGGAGACTTAGCAGGGTGGGTTTAACAAAAGATGATGCTGAAGTTGCTAGCTTGGGTGACCACGTGGATGATGTTGCCAATAACTGAGAATAAACAGCATTGGTGACAAGATACTTGGTATTGAATAACAGTTGGATTTAAGGTGCTGGTGGGATGCATTCAGATGGAGAAAGTGCCCATAAGTACAAACAGGCACCTGCATTCAGAAGAAAGGCCGAAGATAAAACTGCAGGAAAAATCAGCACATGCATCAATCAGAGGACCTTGGTCAAGATGTGACTGTCACAAGTAAAAGGGTGACAAAGGATTTAACCCAAGGGATCCCAAGAGTTAAAATGGATGAGAAAACGAAAAGGAATCATAGTAAGCAAGGGAAGAGATATAGTCAAGACGTAGAAAACGGTTCCTGACATCAAATCCTGCAAGGGTGCTCACAATGAGTAATATTATTTTACAAAGAAGTCATTGCATTCGACCACTGGAAGACCATGGCTTTTGTGGAGCAGTAGGACGGGAATGGTGTTGTGCCTGGGTACGTCATCAGTGAATCCTGGCCAATGTTGGACCTGAACGAGTTTCCCAAGGGAACTAGAGTAGGAATATTGGGCTTTGTTTTACTGAGACATTAAATGAAGATAACAACATCTACATTTGGTTATTAATTTAATCAAGTTATAAGTTTTAAAAGACATTTCAAATGTTATAATAGCTCATAATTTCATAGAATGATTTAAAACCTAATATTAAAAATGTGCTATCAGGTGGAAAATCAAGGAGGTAATGCCTAAGTGAGGGGTTGGCTTTCACATTTTCTGATAGGAAGCTACAGCAAACCAAAATGCCTCCTCTATAGCCTAGAATATCTAATTGTCGAACCTTAGTACAGAACAATTTTACTCAGGATATTTTTAATTAACAACATCTCTTTTACTAGAAAATATAGGAAAAAGTTCTGCTAAATAGTTTTGTAATGTTTTCCAACAGCAATTAAGTCAGATCAAAAAAAAGAAAGAAAGAAAGTAAAAAGACATTTTTATTCAGCAATGTATGTCATAAAAAAAAATCTTCACCCAGATCCTACACTACCCTTCAGCAGACACACGCTTTTCTAAGTGACGTTAGGGTAGAATATAGTAGCATATGCCCATCACCCCCATGGGGCTGACTAAGGATAAAATAGACTGAGGGGATAACTTTAGTAGTACTGCTAATACTGGAAAATGCTAAACATAAAACTGTTTAAACTGGAGGCAGATGGTGAGGGTGGAAGCAATATGCACATAGGATCTTGCTGGCGAAACGTTTAAAATCCGTAGAAAAGGAACTGCTCACTTTTAAAATAACCTTAAAAAGCCTGAGTCTAAAGCTAACACACACTCACGGTTGAGGACTTGAAAATACCTAAAATTATAGAAATGAAATTGATAATTCTACTAATGTAATGTGGGGTTTTTCTTTGGTCTGTTTTTATAGTGTGTACATATATACACAAACATACTTTTAAATAGGATCATAAACCATATTCAGTTTTGCATCGTGGTCTTTATAATTAGGTTGTGATTATAATTTTCCTATCCATTAAATATTTTTAAAAATGTGATGATTTTTTAATGGCTACACATTATTTATTATACAGATGGCCTATCATTTAAGCATCACTCTTCTTACTATTTAATGTTTGGGCTGTTTCTATTTTTGTGCTATATAATGCTGCAATTAACATCCTGAAATATGTATTTCTGAATACTTTTCTGATTATTTCCTTAAATTATATTTCATGAAGAGCAAATAATAGTTCAAGTGATATGAACTATTTTTAGGGTTCTTGGCATAAAATATCACTCTGCTTTCTAAAAAGACTGTAAATTTACATCAATGTACTGAGAATACCCACCTCACTGTACCATTACCAGAAAATGATTATTACCATGTATGCTTTTAATATTTGCAAATCAGGTGAAAACTGGTATTTCATTATTTTGATTTGCATTTATTTGATTAGTGAGAGATTGAACTTTTCATTTGTTTACTTGTCATTTCCATTTCTTCCTTTGTGAGCTGTCTGTTCATGTATTTTGCCAATTTATTTAGTGGGATATTAGAATTTTTTCTTACATTATTTAAAAGAGCTCTTTATGAATTAATAATACCAAACTTCTGCCCATTATATTTGTTGCAAATATTTTCAGTTATTTGTTAGTGTTTTCATTTTGTTTACGATATTTAGCTTACAGAATTTCAAACTCTTAATAGACTCATATTATCAATCTTTTTCCTTAGTGAATTCTTCCACTTTTTAATGCTCAGAAATTATTTCCCCATCCTAAACATATAAATATTCAACTGCATATTAATTTTACTTTTTAGGGCTTAAGTTTTTGCAGGTAAATTAAAATACATACAAAAACCATTTTAGTATATAGTATGGAGGAAGCTCACCTCACGTATTTTCATACAGAGAGCGAATTTTTTCAATATTATTTGCTGATTAAACTTTTTCTTTCTCAGTGGTGTGTGATGTTTCCCTCATCATACTGTCTTCAAACTCTGCCAATTTTTATTTCATGTGTAAATGGCTGCTTGCATTTGTATCATTTTATGATATGTGTTAATCTCAGGTAGTCAGGTCTGACTCACTGAATTCACTTGGCCAACTGTATCGACCCAGTCTTCCATGTGTTCTAGAGTCATCATGCCATGTTACCACAGTGAGCACTTGTCATCTTTATGGTCACCCAGTATCTTCTGAACAGCCTCCCAACAGGAGAGAAATTTCCCATATCATGAGACCTGCCTCCCCAAGCTTGGTACTCCCATCCACTTTTCCAGCTTTCCTTGTATCTAGAGCAGGGGTCCCCAGCCCCTGGTCTGCGGCCTGTTAGGAATCAGGTCGCACAGCAGGACATGAGCTTCATCTGCCGCTCTCCATCACTCTTATTACTGCCTGAACCACACACGCCCCCGCCCCCGCCCTGGGTCTGTGGAAGAACTGTCTTCCACAAGACCGGTCCCTGGTGCCACAAAGGTTGGGGACTGCTAATCTAGAGCACAGGTGAGGCTTTGCTAATTAAGTCTAACTCAACTTTAGCTTGAAAGAAGGCAGTATGAGGAAGGAGGTGCCAGAGGAATCAATTTTGGTGGCAAAGGTGGTGGTGGAGGCATCCCTCTTGGGTGGCAACAGTGTCAGAGTTTCTGGAATCCAGATATCGGGGGGAGCAGCAGCCATGACTTGCACTGGCACAATGCCGAATTGTGGCCTTCAGGCTATGTGGCCTTCAGTGCTCACTCTCTGGCCCTTCTGACAATTCTGTGAGCTATGTAATACACCTTAATAAGTTCCTCTGCTTAAACCAGATAGAGTGAGTGTGGCGCTTGTAATGAAGAAAACAGAGTTACAACACACACACACACACACACACACACACACACGTAAGGATTCTGATGGGAACTACCTAAGTACTGTAATATAATTTGGGGAAATTATAATATTTAGGCTTTTTTAACCTTTTCTTCAACGAATATGGCATGTCTTTTCACCATGCAAAAACAGTTTAGATTTCAAATAAAGTTTTGTTGTTTCTTTATAGCAATCTCTTTCAATTCTCTTTCTAGTTACTTCAGAGGCATGATATTTTATGACCTTTTTTGCAGGGGAAAGGGAGTGTGGGAAAAGAGTAGAATGCTATCATAAATTGATGTCTTTCTTTCATTATCGTTTATAACTGGCTAAAATTGATCATATACAGTAAGATTAATTTCTATATTTCATCTTATATACAATGTACTTAATGAATGCTTTTGTTAATTTCAATGCACACTTTATTCTGTTGGATATTCTAGGTTATTTATATCATCTAAATTTAAAAAATTTTTGCCACCTTTGAGTTACAGATTTTGTTTCAGTTTTAAGTGTTGCTTGACTGCAAAGAACCTCTAGAATAAAGTTAAATATTAATGGGGAGAGATTTTCACAGAATTCCTCTAGTATTTTACTTTAGTAAAGTAAGATATTGACCATTAGTCTAAACTAGATATGTCTCTTACTACATTATGGAATTCTTTGTTCATTCTCAGTCTCTAAAGAGTTTTTAGCAGAAATGGATGTTTAATTTTATAGTGTTCTTTCAACATCTGTTCCGCTGAACATTTGACCCATTGCTATGATGTATTAGTAGTGTTCATACTATTAAACCAATCGGCATTCTTGGGACAAACCTCAGGAGTTTATTGTAAATAATTCTTACAGTATTCTATTAAATTTTAACATTTATATTTCAAAAGTGAAGTGGGTTGGTGGTTTTCTTATTTTGTGCTATATGAGTATTTTCTTTTTATTTTCTTCTGTGAGGTACCAGGAAATCACTGTTTTTCATGCTAGTATGTTATCACCTTTAAGTCTTTAAAACACACACCTGAATGCATATTTTACTAATTAATAAATTCAAAAGGAATGCAGTATAACTTTTGTTTCCTGCCCCACTCCCCAAAATCAGTCAAGGAACTTAGTGTATGTGTACTTCTGCCACACCTCCATCTCTCAGTTTAGTTGATATGAGTTCCAGATCTATATTGCTAATGGTGAGTCATTATTTATACTACTACATTTTTAAAAAACTTTTTCAAGCTTTCATTTTTCCATTAATGCTCACCACTGTACTTTTATACTTCATTTTCCCAATTCTTTAATTATTCATTTAAATTTAACTCTCAGTCATGTTCTATTTATCTTTAAGTGAGTTTCTCAGGAAAGATATGGAAAGTACATTTTATGTGACCTCGAACATACACATATATATGTATAATATCTTAGCAAATAGAGTTATTTGACTACAACATCATTACACAGCAATTTGTAGAAGGAAAGTCTGAGGCCAGTATGAATTTTATTCCTTTGTAAGCAGTTAGTTTTTTTTTTTCCTGTTCAGATATTTTTCCTTCATTACTCAAAAATTTAAAAGTCATGGGACTACATTTAGGGCAGAGTTTCATTTCTCTGTTTCTTTCTTTTCTTTTCTTTTCTTTTCTTTACTTTCCTTCCTTCCTTCCTTCCTTCTTTCTTTCTTTCTTTCTTTCTTTCTTTTTTGTTACTCAATTTTTCTTCCAACTTGGGAAAGTCTTCATTAATAGTATCTTTCATGATTGCGTTTGTTCCATTTATCTGGTTCCGCACCCAAAGGATATATTGCTATAAATTAATTAATGAATTCCCAATTTATCTGGTATGGATGTTTAATACCAGAAAGTATAGTTTCTTAAATCTAACACAGAAAGATGAGGCTGTTGCGGGGAGGTGGGCAGCTGATGTCTCTTGTCAGCTCAAAACGCAGCTTTCCTATTTCCGGAAGTGACTGCCAGATGTTTTGGTATAGGAACTAAGTCTCCTCTATTGGGGTAAGTAGTGTAGGAGGGTGAAATCCACCTTTGACTTCTGCCTATTGAGTTGTCATACTGTTTCTGAGATCTAGCCATGAGTTGACTGTTTTTGAATCATGAGATTTAGTGTTGTACACAGGGGTAGTTCTTCCTAAAGACGTAACCAATCATTGGTGTATTCTTAATCTCCAGTATTACTGCAGTTTTGCAAATTGGGGATGGTGGGATGTTACAAATATTTCAATGAAAAGCATGATTAACTACCAAACACTCAAGGGGTTGACACGTAAGTTAACCATTCACTCTGAGGTATGTTAATGTCAGTGACTAAAATTAGATTTTGTAACTTCTATCTTGCTAGTTTAGATAACAACTTCTCTTCTATCTTGGCATTTCAGGAAACAAAATGATAAGTAGGAGCAGGTTAGATAGAACATATTCATGACAGAAATGGTTAAGGCCTCACATCACCAGAAGAAATAAATATCCATCATTTATGTCAACAATAAGAACACGAGGGATGAAATAGAACAGCTTCACAGAACGACTGACAAAGCAGACCACTACTGGTTATGTGAAATTTGTTGCAGGGGAGATATCTACATCTCTTGTGTTAAAAGTCTGCCTGGGTCTCCGGAGGAGGGAGAAGAATTTGCATTTGGCCTTTCTCTTTTGAAAATCAAAACTGTCAAATGAAATGACTAGTGATAAGCTTAAAACCCACATTTCCTGAATTCCACTGAAATAATGGCACAAAAGAAATAAATGTGAACTAACTCAACGTATTTTTTTTTCTTTTAATTTCAAGGATGCTAGAATGTGTCCATTCCCCAGCCAAATTACTGATCCCACAAGGAAGCAGGTTTTTTTTTTTTTTTTTTTTTTTTACCAATTAAGGAACTTGCTTCATTTCCTGCATTTGGCCTATTTAAAATGATTTGCATCTCTTAACATTGAAGTGGGGCATGTTCTTTGCCTGAGGATCTCACATACACACTCACTCTCTCTCTCTCTCTCTCTCTCTCTCTCTCTCTCACTCCCTCTTTCAAAACCTTCAAAACTAAATTCATTCCTTTAATGACTGGTTGGTCACTCCGGTAACTATTGTAGAGTTCTGGAATATTTCCACATGTGCAAAAGGAGGCTTTCAGGCCTAAAAGTTCCAGTTTATAGATATACCTACCACTAACTGACATGTAATGTTACACCAAATAATCAAAGGGGGATAGCCTTCAAAGTGTGCCTGGGAGGCCCAGGCAACAGGACAACCAATTTTCCCATGGAAAGTCCAAATGGAACATCCATCCTCACATGATGATAAAATGAAAAAAGTGACCATATCTAGAACATGCTTGTGCATCATTCAGGCATGTCCCCCTCCCCCTCCATTTAGGTCTGTAGAGTCCAATCTGCTGTCCCACCCAACTCTTTTCCTTAATATTTTAAATGCTGACAGACCATTTTCCTTCAGACCCTAAAGCATGATCCCAATGAAGAACACAAGGCCAATCTGAATTAATACTGAAAACACAGGGTGAAAGCAACTCCTTTAAAACAAACCAAAAAAAAAATCTGGGAATATGGAGTTATAGCCTTAGAAAAAATACTTCAAAAGATTATTAGAAAAAATACATGTAATTCAATCTCCTCCTTTAACAGAAAAGGAAATGAAAGCCAAATAAAGAGACTTGACTGACAGCAGACCACCGTAAAACTTTAAAAATATTAACCTGAAATATCACTTCTTTCTATCTAAGGAAAAAAGATGAACATAGTGCATGTAATCAAATGCTGGGTTTTAGTTCACACCTGATGCCTTAAGTGACGGACCACTTTGGAACAGTTTTCATAAAAATGGGTAGGGATTTCCTCTCTCAGCCCACTTGTTTACTAGGTTAAGTGTCATTTCCTGCTGACCATCCTTGATCTGATTTAGTCACATTGAGGGTTGTTAATACACTATTATCCTGCTCATCTCCTGACCACCAGTTACCCTTTTCATGCATCAGAGCAATAGTTCATTCCTAAAATAATCTGGGATTTTTCTCTATCCTCAAAACACACCATGAATGATAACTGTGACAACAAAATGCCTGTAAACCTATGTGTTTCTTTTTGTAAAAAGTGAGCTCCCCACTCCACTTTGGGGGAGGGGGAGCCCAAGTTCTTTGACAGAGTAGAAGAGAAGAAACAGAAATGAAGAAAAACATTGATCTAGACACTGTGTCTCGCCCAGGAGAAAAGAGTGAATCAAAGCTCACTCTGGAAGGCAGCTATGCTCACCATGACTTGGGATTAACTACTATATATAAAACAGATAATCAACAAGGACCTACTGTATAGCACAGGGAACTCTATACTCTGTAATAACCTATATAGGAAAAGAATCTGAAAAAGAATAGATAGTATATGTATAACTAAATCACTTTGCTGTACACCTGAAACTAACACAACATTGTAAATCAAATAAACTCCAATACAAAAAAAATCAAACATAAGATGTGAGGTTAAATAAAATAAATAAATAAATAAATAATACTGAAACTGGGGGTGGGGGGGGGGAGCTCACTCTGAGGATGTCCCAGGTCTTCCCTGATCTCTCCAGAAGGCATTTTTGGGGCCAGATTCCAGAGCCTCTTCCGGGAGGGGTGCAAGAGGCAGTGACTGGGAAGCAGTGTTCCAGACCTGGCTCTGACACCAACAAGCCATGCAATCCTCAACACTTGGCTGCACTGGGTCTCAGTGTCCTTAAAACAGCTTTTTTTTTGGGGGGGGGGGGTCTGTTTTTTTTTTTTGGCGGTACGCGGGTCTCTCACTGCTGTGGCCTCTCCTGTTGCGGAGCACAGGCTCCGGATGCACAGGCTCAGCAGCCATGGCTCACGGGCCCAGCCGCTCCTTAAAACAGTTTTCAGACCTGAATGTGTATGTGTGCGCATGTACATACTAAATCTTTAACTCAAGCAAAAGACTACTTTCTATCCCCAAATGTGACAAAGTTTGAGCTTCTCTGGCTGAAGCAAAGGTGGAGTGGGGGCTGCAAACCCCACTTCCGCATCACCCTAACCCTGAGGCAGCTCCTCTATAACTGCTGTGGTTCTGACCCACTGGAGTTGGCTTTGTTGAAAAAATGCTGTTCATTTCCCAAGTCAGCTGTAAACCAGAGGAAGTACACAACAGAGGGACCTCCAAAGGCTGGTGTGCCAAAATGAAAATACCACAGACCACTACAAATGGACCCCAGCAGAGACTGCTACAAGGAGGCCACATTCCATTGCCAGCATCCCACCTGCAGACTGCGACAAGCCTGTGCTCTACTTTGTTCTGTATCTACACACTGTATTATCTTATCATTTTAACTACATTATGAATTCAAATTGGTCATAATAATACTTTGATAGTGTCTTCAAACCTCACACTGTGTGGCACTTTATAATATTGCAAATACTATCACATTCAGGCAATCATATGAGACTACAAGAGGAAAGTTCTATTATTTTCATTTTATAGATAAGGAAGTTGAGATCTAAAGAGGGATTTGCCCAAATTAACGCTGCTGATACATAGAGAGCTGAGGTCCAGTGTTTATTACATATACCATTTAGTACTTTTATCAATTGTTCGAGATCTCAAAATTAAAAGGATTTGGGGAGCATGATTACTGAGTGACATAGTAGCTGGAGGTTTCTACACTAGAATCTAGTCCTCAATGCCTGGGAAAGCAGGAACACAGTGTGAAGTGGTAACAACTCCACAGCTTTGTGTAATAGTTCCTTCTCCATTTACCTCACTAACTTCACCAGGTCACCATTATGTTAGTGGGTGCAAAGTTCCTGGAAGTTTATAGAGCTAGCCATTGTTCCACCCAGAGAGAACACGCTTGAGATGTACATGGAAACGCGTAAAGTTATTCCGGTGCCTACATAACACATTCTTGATCCTTATTAAATGTCATCCGCAGCAAGCATTAAAGAGCATTTCCTGTGGACCCAATCTCTGACTCTTAAGGACTCCAAAATCTCAGTCAGACAACAATGGATGGCCCAACGACACAAATACCAGACAATAGAAGGCCAGCACTTTAAAGAATACCTTCCCAGATTAGGCTGAGAAACTAATCAAAGTTGATCACAAAGATTTATGTACAATGCTATTCACCACAATATTACTTATAAGAACAAAAAACTGGAGAGAGTCAAAATACTCATTAGGGGGAGGTAACTATGGCACATTCATGAAATGGAATATATCTACTCATTAAAACCAAGTATTTGAAACAACAACAAAAAGGTATTTAATGGTATGTAAAAATCTCAAAATCATACCAGAAGAAAATGATCTAGATACAAACTTATATCTGATCCCATACTTACATATATATATACAAAGCTATGTGTGCATATGTAATTTTATGTTTGTATGTACAAATTTACAGATACATAAATGTTATAAACATTATAATAGATGTAGATGTGTAAAATCTACATATTTAGACAAATACCCAATTGTTAAGTAGTTAATTCTGAGTGGTGAATAAGAATATAAATGGTGTTTATATTCTTCTTTATACTTTCCTGTATTTTCCAAACTTTCTATAACAAACATGTACAGCTTTTGTAAACAGGAAAAAAAAGGTTTTTAAAGACATTTTTTAAAAACCTAAAACTTCATTTTCTAAACAAAAATGATCTCTTCTTCCTAAAACTATATGACTTTTCTTGTATGTATGCTCTCCTAAATTTTCTCTACCTCTCTCTTCCCTAGTCTACAGAAACCAGATCTGCTATCAACTCTAATGTAGGAGTGTGGGTGGGCTCCTCTTCCCACAGCTGAACCCTCTAAATTGGTGATAGTTAACAGATTGTATGTACACCTTAACATCCCATGACAAGCTCTGCAATTACCCACTGTTACTCCTAACATCAAAGCTTAGAACTTGAAAAGCCTGCAATTTGCATGGCTTTGTGGAGAAGTACTCACACATTACCACAGTAAACACAACACCTGCATTAAAGCATCATCAAAGCTGAAATTGTAATTATGCCAGGGTGAGTAAGTTCAAAGACAGAAATGGCACTGCTAGACATGATATTTAAGAAAATACTCTTTAGTGCAGGTACTTGAATTTAAAACACAGACTTTTAATCCTCCCTTACAGGTTGCCCAAGAGGGAGCATCTAGCCTTCTACCAAGGGCGCGGGGCTCTTAACGAAGACAGCTGGCTGATCCCCAGGCTAACAGGACCCTTACCTCAAGTTCTTTTATCTCTATGGAACAGTTAGTTTTCCTGTGATACAAATCCACACACTCTCACCAGCCTAATGGGCTGAAGAAGACAGTCTGTATTTACATATAGCTGAGAATTTTTCACTCTAGTTCAGAGATAACTTGGGAGTAAGCTAGTGAAGAGGCTGCCAGAGCATCACAGTGCCAGAAAAACCGAAGTCACTCTGACAGTCACCAAAGCAGACGGTCCAGTCTGAGACCATCAGGTAGTGAAAACCTCAAGGGTGAGGAGAGAAGTGATTCAGCAAGGATTTTAAATGTACCTTTTTACTTTCTAGGTCATCATTTACTTACCATATATCTTAGAATAAAAGCAACCCTAAACGTAAGGCAATCCCTTATTTTTCAACTAGCATATAAAAAAGGAATTTTGGGCGGCCAATTTGAATATATAAACTTCCCAGAGATTTAGAAGACATAATAATATGTGTCATTCATATATTTTAAATCAATGAAATACATAATTATCATACTTAAGAGATTTAAATCTGAAAATGTCTAATCTCAAAGACAAAGTTGATAAACCAATTATTTTAATATTCATTTGTAATATTTTATAGAATCTGAAATTAAAAAGATTCTACATCTCACTAACTTTAGAGAAAACTGGCTATTTGGGACCTGAGTTTCTTAAGTATTCTTATCCATCCAAAATTTATAAGAATCTCTTTTCTCATAGAAAAAAAGAACTTCAAGAATTCCCGATGTCTTGTCTCTATCAGAAAGAGAACATTTCAGATTTCCTTAATTTCAGTGAAACACTGCCTTGTTTGATTGCTCTGTGGACTTGGGAGGGTGTAAAGTACCTTAGCAACCAAGCTAATAAAAAGTATAAAAGGCAACAGCTCCCTCTCAGCTTTTAGCAATGGTTGAAACAGATTATATTATGGACAAGGCAAATGAAAGATTTGCTAAAATGACTTTCAAAATAAAGTTATTAAGATAATGTACTATAATGTGTGGGGCTTTGTAAGTACTCAGACAGATATTTCAGAAGACTTTCTCTTTGCGGGGAAAACAAACCTTGCCTTCGATCAGAAGTGCGGTGCATTTTTGGTCAACAGAGTAAAAATGACCTCTGCATTTCTTTATAAACAGTTATTTACTCTTTCAACAAATATTTGTTACGTGCCCCATAGAGATTACTGACTTGATGCTAAAATTCACCAGTCCCTCTCTGGGAGCCCTGTCTTCTTTTGGCATCTGTGACACTACCTTCTCCTCTTTCCCTCCTGCCTCTCAGCTTGCTGCTTCTCAGTTTCTTGTCGGCTACTTGTCTTCTCAGAATGTCTAAATGTTGGCCTTGTAGACTTAGTTCAAAGTTCTGTCTTCAGAGCCTCCAAAACTCTTTCCCTCAACGATCTTATCCCCTCCCCACATTTTAAATACTGTCTATAAATGCATGGTCCAGACTGTTATCACCAGCACAGACTCTTGAGTTTCAGGCCCATGGAACAACTGTTTATTTACATCACCTACAAGTCTCTTGGGCATCTTAAATCCAATCAGCAGCAAAGTGAACTCTTCAGCGTTACCTCAGATCTGTTCTTGTCTCCTGTATCTTGGGAAGCACCCCTTCCACTGACCCATGTTCTCAGCAAGGTCTCTGGAAGCCACCCTTGATCAACTCTCTCTCACCCCACAAATCCATCAGTAAATATTATCAATTCTAACTTGAAAAATGTGTAATGAAGATCCAATTGGTACTTAAGAAACCAAACCAAGCCAAAGAAAATCCACAGTTGATGCATAAACACAAAAAAAGTTGCCAAATTTTGATTTAAAAAAATAAATAAATGAAAAGGAAGAGCACTTCCCACAGGATGGAAGAGCAAAATCTTCCTGAGTGGCTGCCCAGGGGACCCATGTTCACAAACAAAAACAAAACCAGTTTTGTTAACACAGGGGTGCATTAAGATTAAATTTAGCAGTAAGCTTCCAAAAGCTTCAATTTATAATAAAGGAGAAACCAAAAAGCTAAATCAAAGACCATTCAGGTTAAATTCTACATTTAGATTTAGGGGACTATCTAGAGATTAGGGGAAAGATGCCAGTCATTAAATTATCATTAGGAATATACGACATGTAAACATTACACTCTTCTCAAAGAACCAAAATGATAAATGCAGGTCACAGGACAGATGGAGCTGCATGAAGGAATTAACAAATATTAATGATGTTGGTATATACCCCTGATTAGTGACTCAACACAAAGCCATACCCAAAACCAAAAGAACACAATGACTGACGTCAGTTCATCTGATTTTATCATCCTTTTCCTTAAGCAGGAAGGGCAAGATGTGTCATTACTCAAGCCAACAATTGGCAATTACACAAAGGCTAAGTATTAAAAAAAAAACAAAAAAACAAAATACTGTGGGTACAACGTGAAATAAGAAAGATGTATTCTCTGTAATTCAGAGAAACTGATTTATGAAATACTTGAAATCACAGAACAGATGCACTGCAAAATCATACACCGTGGACACACACACTAGATTAAGAACTCTGGTCTTGAGCCCATTTAAGGTTTTAATAAAAGCAGATGATTCCAAGGTAATGTTCCACCCAAGGGTGACTATATTCAGACATATGATTTGCCAATTTTACCTACATAAAATGAAACTCTATGAGGAGGACATCAAGGTGCTCTCACCTGAACACAATGTTTTACAAGTTTAAGTTGATTTTGTTGAGATCTGCTTATAAGTAGAAAAAAATAACGAGTGGCTATATCAGAGATTGCTCTTGAGTAAAACAGGAAAGTTTCTATCACTTTAAAGAAAGAGTGGTTATATGGGACATCTGCAAACTTAATATGCATTAAGGCTAGCCACCAATTTGCTATGACTCTGGAAGCACACAATCTTGCTTTGTCCTCTTCCTTAAATATAAAGAAGCAAAGCAACCACCTGTCTTGTACCATCATGTCTGTGTAGCCAAAGGAGGTCACTGCCCTGCTGACTGAACATTTTTATTAAAGATCTACAGATCATATTTAAACAGTCTGGCAAACAATATTTCAAGCACAGAAAATCTGCTGAAAGCTTGAATGAAAGTCACAAAACAAAATAGGTGAAACAAAGGTGTTCTTAAGCTCAGGGCTATGTCCCTAGTCTCACCTTATCTAAGGAGAAATCTTTCACTTATACCTAAAGATCATTCATCTCTATTGACTAGGTTGTTCCCACCAGCAAACTAAAATTCACAGTAATGGCCTTCCCTCTGTGTGCTGCATGCAAACCTGATGGGGCCACAAATATCTGAGCAGAAATATGCAAGTGTACCTCTCCCCCTAGTCATCTAGGGGGTTGAGAGAAACTGTCTTAATGCTTTTTTTTTTTTTTTTTAATACTGCTACCTTCCTCCCTTTGTAGGCTAGCCTATAAGGTTTAGGAAGAATTCAAAAAAACCCTTGTTCCTCAAAAACTCACTCACTGCTTGGGAAAACCATCACCCGAAATGGCAGACTAAGAACACGAGGAGGTAAAGAAACACTTCACTGATATTAAGCTTGTCAAAAATTAAGAGGCAGGGGAAACAGTGAGGTCAGAGCAGCAATTCTTAGAGGAAGACCAGCCTTGTTTTTTTTTTTTTAAAAAAAGAAACTCTACAACAACTAGATAAGACAAAAACAAAAATGGAAGAAATCAGAAAGAAAAAGACAAACTGGACAACAAAATTAAAAATAAAAACTTGCATTCATGAAAAAACAGCATTAAAAAAATAGCAAATCAGAAAGGAGTACCAGTGAGATGACAAAAGGTAACTAAAATATGCACAAGTTATTCAGCTCACACCTGCTAGAATAGCTATTATCAAAATGACAAGAGATAACAGGCCTTGGTGAAGATGTGGAGAAAAGGGAATCCTTGTACACTATAAGTGGGAATGTAAACTGGAGTAGCCACTGTGGAAAATACTATGGAGGTTCCTTAAAAAATTAAAAAGAGAACTACCATATAATCCAGCAATCCCACTTCAGGGTACATATTGGAAGCAAATGCAATCAGTATCTTAAAAAGATACCTGCACTCCCATGTTCACTGCAGCATTATTTACAGTAGCCAAGACGTGGAAACAACCTAAGTGTCCTTCAACAGATGAATGGATAAAGAAGATGTGGTGTGTATGTACAACAGAATACTCTCCAGCTATAAAAAAGAAAGAAATCCTGCCATTTGCAACAACACAATGAATCTTGAGGGCATTATGCTAAATGAAATAAGCCAAAGAAAAATACTGTATGATCTCAGTAATATGTAAAATCTAAAAACAAAACAACAAAAAACCCCACAAACTCACAGATAGAACAACAGAATGGAAGAAATTAAAAACCACAAGACTTGTGGTTGCCAGAGTTGGGCGGTGGGTGAAATGGGTGAAGGTGATCAAAATACACAAACTTCCAGTTATAAGATAAGTAAGTTCTGGGGATGTAACGTACAGCATGGGGACTATAGTTAGCAAAACTGTATTGTATATTTGAAAGCTGCTGAAAGAGTAAATCTTAGAAGTTTTCCTCCTAACACATATATATGGAATCTAAAAAAAAAAAAAAAAAAAAGGTTCTGATTAACCTAGGGGCAGGACGGGAATAAAGACACAGACGTAGAGAATGGACTTGAGGACACAGAGAGGGGGAAGGGTAAGCTGGGACGAAGTGAGAGAGTAGCATTGACATATATACACTACCAAATGTAAAACAGATAGCTAGTGGGAAGCAGCTGCATGGCTGGCACAGGGAGATCAGCTCAGTGCTTTGTGACCACCTAGAGGGGTGGGATAGGGAGGGTGGGAGGGAGACGCAAGAGGGAGGGGATATGGGGATATACGTATGCATATAGCTGATTCACTTTGTTATACAGCAGAAACTAACACAAAACTGTAAAGCAATTATACTCTAATAAAGATGTTAAAAAAAAAAAGTTCTCCTCACAAAGAAAAAAAAAAGTGTAACTATGTGAGGTGATGGACATTAACTAGACTTACTGTGGCAGTCAAAAAAAAATATATTTAATCATTGTGTTGTACATCTTAAGTACAATGTTACATGTCAATCATATCCCAATAAAACTGGAAAAGGTACTATGATATTATGTTTGGCCTCTGTCAACAGAACCTGAAAAACTTTAACATTACTGTTGGCAAGCGTGGAGTAAAGAAAAAGTTGCAGCATATGCATTTCAGTCACACGTACAGACACATACACACACAATATGTACAGGAAAAAAGACAAGAGATATAATAAAATGTCAGCAGGGTTATCCTTGGATAGTAAGTTTAAAGGGGATTTATATTTCCATATAATTTCTCATGTTTTCTACAAACTCTCAGCTTACTGTTACAATCAGAATATCACATTTTATTTTTTAACCGTATCAGCCCTGAAGATCAGAGTCATGGGAATAGAGGATGCAAAATATCTTGGGAGATTTTATCATACCTTAAAAATGGCTCAGGGTCATGTGGATATTGGTAAGTGGATTAAGGACTTGGTTGGCACAAAGTGCCAACATTTCAGGTTTTACTAAATCTCTTACCACCCAGCTACATATCTTCCAAGCTTATGGTCACGTTCTTGGGGCACTGAGTTATAATGAAGTCCCTCGCCAACATCAGGGATGCTCTCACGTATGTCTCTGGCACCCTGGAATGTTGACTAATCCTGTTCTATCCCAGACTCCCTTCGTTGAAATTATTATTCCACCTTGTGTATTTCTTCTCTATCTCCACTTCACTGCTAGACTACTGACTTTCAATTCTCTGTATCGGCGTGCCTGTCTGCAAAACCACTGCCTTTTACCCCCATCCTATTCAGTGTCACATCTAAATAACTACAACTGATATAGCAGAAACACAAGGAGAGCAAGTTGTGAAGTGGTGAGACCAATGAGTGGCTCCAAAAGAGATGCCAACACAAGTTCAAAAGAGGAAGGGCCGCACAGTTTGCTGAAACAATAAAAATGTTATTGGAAAAATGTGCATGATGTATCATAGTTTCTATTTGGTAACCACCTTAATTTATACTCTCAGTTGTGTTTGTTAAGCCAAGGCCGCAAGGGTAGAGGTGGGGAGAAGGGAAAATAATGACGAAATGCACATAGAAATGTTCTCAGCGTGTTTTGAAGAGTGGGATTCGGGGTGTTTCATTGCCTAACCCCATGTGCTACCCCAATACTTTTCTGAGTTTTACAAGTTTCCACTTGGAGTTGTATTGTTCATACAATCACTCCAGTTCTCTGATTATTTTCACCTGGATGGGCCTCCTTTAGCTCAGTTGTATCTTTGAAGAGAGACTTGGTGAGTAGAGCAGCAAACACAGTGGTAACTAATCCTTCAGAAATGAGGTCCCTATATATGACAGATAGATAGATAGACAGGTAGCTAGATAGATACATAGATAGACAGTAATTTATACAAGTTTTCCCAAGTAGATACTAACCTAATAGGTTATGTATACTTAGTGGTTTAAGAATACTTCCTGTCTTTAATAATTCCTAGAGTTGTCCAATAGGAAAGTGAGACTTTTTTCCACCTTTCCTTTCAGAAACCCTTGTATAAATGAATCTAAGTAGCCAGCTGCAAATTCCCAGTAAAACCATTTTTGAAGACACCAAAAGTTAGGTATTTTGACCAATGGGACAACATTTGATTCTAGGACTCTAGAAGTTTGGAGTCAGTGGGTCTCAGTTATTTGACTACATCTAGTCTGTGGCTCATCCTCTGTAAGTATCACTCTTAGAGCTCAGACTTTAACCATTTGAATCAAAATACAATATTGAAGTGATATTGTGGTAGGCAGAATTCTAAAAATGGTCTCCTCACGATTCCTGTCTCCTAGTTATCCTAGCCCTCATCTAGGTACTACTATGAAGGGATTTTGCAGATGTAATTAAAGTTCCACAGCACCTGACTTTAATATACAGAGACTGAGTAACCCTGACCCAATCAGATAAGCCCCTTAAAATAAAAAATTTTCTTTGACTGATAGCAGGATAAGTTAGAGATATGAAGCATGAGGATCACTGGATGTGCCAGTACAAGCTTGAAGATTGAGGAGGGCAGCTTCCGGCTCACAGCCAGGATAAAATGTGGATCTCAGTCCTACAGCCGAAGGGATCTGAATCTGTCCACAACCTGCATAAGCTTGGAAGCAGATTCTTTCCCAGTCTCTAGATAAGAGTCCAGCCCATGGTGAAAATAAAGAAAGCCTCAACTTACATGGAATGGGGAAGCCCTGAAAGGGGAGCTCTCACACACTACCACTCAGACCCCAGCAGGGGGAAGGAAGAATTTCTCCCAGTCCAGCAACAGCTCAGCCAATGAGAAGCCACTACCACCCTGGACTCTCCTCCCAACTTCCTCTTTTCTTCTGTAAAAACAAAAGCCTCTCTTCCGTTTTTTGGACTTACCTATGGTTTGCTGTAATTCTCTGCTATTCCCAAATAAACTCATTTTGCTGGTAAAATACCTAGCTCTTTTTCTTTTCTTTTTTTTTTAAGGTCAATAACTGACACTGACTCTGGCCTTACGATACCGTGAGCAGAAAAAGCAGGTGAGGGTTCCTACAGAAATAGGAGCTTATCCTTTCTACCTTTCTTTGATTTTGGCCTTGAGATACCTTGAGAGCTCCCCTGAAGTCAAACAAGTCAAGCCTACTTAGACCTGTATAGACCTGTAAGATCAATAAATAGATATTGTTTTAAGCCACTAAATTTTTGGTAATTTATTGCATAGTAAGCAGGTATTATTTTGTTTCCTTTACCGGTTTTATTTTTAGAGCCTTATTTTATTATAAAACCACTACACACTAATTTCCCTACTTTCCTATTCTCCAAAGATAAACACTGCTAACTTTCTCTTTCCAAAAACTCCTTATGAATATGCATGAATATACAAGTATTTATGCATGTCTATACGCGCTCAAACACACACACACATATATAAAATTACACAACGTATTTTTTTGCTGAACAGTCTATCTTGGGCAGCTTTCTAAATCAGAACATAAAAGCCTACCTCATTCTTTGTAACAAACATGCAGTCTTGGATTACATACCTGAATTATTTTCTACTAAACCAGCTGCTTAATGAAGGGCATGTTAAATCATAAAGTGGTAACAACTTAAGTGTCCATTTGCTAGTTACAGCAATGTTAGATTTATTATTTTCTGTTATTCTGTGAGATATCAGTAAGATAAATTCCTAGAGATGGATTTGCTGGGTGAAAGGGTAAATGCAGTTGAAATTTTAACTGATACTGCCAACTAACCAAAAGCATGGTACCAATTCACATCAACACTTATGTGATGTGAGAGGGACTGTTTCTCCACAACCTTGCTATCATTGGATTCTATCACTTTTACAAAAATTTTGACAATATGCTAGGTGAACAATAGTGTCTCATTATTCTGGTTCATACTTCTTTTATGATTGCAATGAATCATCATTTCAAACATTTTTTTTGGCCAATTTAATTTTTTTCTATGATACGCCTTTTACATCCTTTCCCCATTTTTCTCCTGGTGCATTCACCATTTTCATATCAATTTACACAAGCTTTTTGTATATTAAGGCAATCAGATGTTTGTCAGTTATGGGCATAAAAATATTTTTCACACTTTGTTTTCTTTTGATTTTGTTTATTACACAGAATTTTTCATTTTAGGAGAGAGATACTAGTCTTTCCTTTGGGGCTTCTGGAGTAAATTTCATGCTTAGAACTAGGAGCCTGTGATTTTTACCTTTCTTTTTTTTTTTTTCTAATGGGACTGACCTGTTCATGGTTCGTTTAGGAATGCCTGGCTGTCAACAAACACTATTTTGTCTGTGGAGATAAGCTCCAGAACATGATGACAGTATCTCTTCTTCCTCAGGGTACCACTGACATATCTACACAAATAAATTAATGTTCTCATTTCTACCGATTCATTCAATGGGTATAAATTCATGTCAGTAATGCGTGTCCTGACTCACATAATCCCTACCTAAGAAAAACAGAAAGTGTATCTCCTGGGTGACTAAGCACTGAGAGACGGCACTTATTCTTTCTCTTGTTTTTCATGGGGACATCAAGGAACTGTCCCCCTGGCCTCTGTGTACCATACGCAGTAGAGAATGTAGCAATAGGAAGAGGTAAGAGACGCAGTGAGTGAGAAAGCGTTTCGCATTATCAAGATGTGAGGACAGGTCCTTTATTTAATTTACATTTTATTCTTCTTGTATATAGAAACAGGAACCTACCAGACTGTGATAAATGCCATTTCTCACAAAAAGTCGACAGACTTTTCTACAGCTTATGAGTGAATAACAGCCTGTTATGTTCCTCCATTAACATAAGGGAAAATGCTCTCGGAACCTGAAAGACAGGCTTCTCTTTGCCCATTCCTCCGATTAAATACAAAATTATGTTTTGAGGGAAAAAGAATTCTCCATAGAGAAACAAATAATAATTAAAAGGATCATTAAAGTCTTAACTACACTTTCTTTAATCTCAATATTAGAACTGAAGAAAATAATGGCAGTAAAAGACTAATCGACAGGCACATCAAGTATGATGCAATTACTACAGAACACTACAAAGAGGAGTAGGATTAACTTTTTAAAATCACAACTGAATTATATGTAAGAAATAAAATTTATCATATACTTAGCACCTTGTATATACTGCTGGGCACTCTGACAGAGGAATGAAAAGATAAGACAAAGATATAATTCCAGCCGCTGAGTAAAGTATTTGGCCTTGCTTGACCCTACGGTCAGCTTTCACTATTATGACAATGATATAATAAATATCTCCAAAGTATAAAGGTAATAATATAAATAGTTGTGTATTCATCATTCAGCTTTGGAAACATAACATTGCCAACTGCTTACCCCTCTCCACAATTATACCCCCTGACACTTTCTCAGATGTAACTACTAACACAAAATGGGTCTTTAAAATGACCACATTTTCCTTCAGACTCTTACTATAAATGTACATACACAGATACATATTTATATGTGTATGTGTGTGTATTCCTAAACAAAACATTGCACATAGCATCACGTTAACCTTACATGTATGGTTTAAGTAAGATTCTTTTGCAACTTGCTTTTGTTGCCCAACACTATCTTTGAATGCTAGTTCATTTGTTTTCTAGGCGCACGGTGTTCCGTAGATAACTATGCCACAATTCATTTATCTACTTTCCAACTGATAGACATTTGGGCCACACTGCTTCAAACGTCTAGCTATTACAAATGATGCCACTATGAGCAGTCTAGAGCACACCTTCTTGCATATATGTGTACGAGTTTCTCTAAAGTTTTCCCTCAGAGTGGCATTTCTGGACTTTAGTGGTCTTACTACATACAGTATCATAATTTTATGAATTTGTCCTTTGCCTTTTTAACTTTACCATCTTTTATTTATTACTATGAGGAAAATAAAATTTATTCCAAAGGGGCAACGACGTCTCTCTCTCTCTCTCTCTGTCCCGTCTTATCCCCAAACATGTTTAGATAACTTCCACTCTCAGCTGGAGAGCACCCCCCTAAGCAAAAGGACTGCTTTCCGGGGGCCAGTCATAGCCTAGTTTATAAGTCAACACCACCTGAAAGTCTATCGTGTGACAGTTTCTACAAGAGTGTAACAGAGGTAGGGCTTAAACACTCATCCTTTCACCCCATCATCTTCCATATCTCGAACACATCTTCCTACAGATCCTCCTCAAAATCTGTGAAAGGCACTCAAAGTCAAAATTCATTTTACTTTCTGACTTTCATCTCTCTTTTCACCTTTACATTCTTGTACAATCAAGCATGTACATCCCACACTCTAGCCACACACTAGAAATTCCCCCATCTCTCACCCCTGCCAAAGTCTTGTTCATCTTTCAACATCATGAGCAAGTGGCTCCTTCAACATCTCCCAAACTTTCCTGATTGGAATTAACCCTTCTCTTCTTTGCACCATCTTAGATAGAATTCAAACAAACAAAAAACACACAAAGCAGTCTTCATTGCATAGTTTTTGTAATATGGTTCTACCATCCTTCTAAGTAGTTCTTGAGGCCAAGAGTCTCACGTCTTGAATCTTCTTTGTCCCTACAATGGTTCTGGATGTAAAGATAAGTTATATATACACCACTGTCAGGTAAAACTTTAGATAAACTCTTGCCCACATTACAAGAGGAGACATGTTCTAGACTGCTCAGATCAGCATTGTTCGTGCTAGCTAATATATACAATAGATAAGTTCAACTTTAGGGAGAAAAATGCTGAATAGTTTTGATGCACTTTAGGACATGAGACCCCAAAATATGGCGCACTGGCACGTTGACTATTTTAAGGTGAAGGGATTTGAGAAACAGCATGTGCAGGAAGGGCTTTCTGACCTGCCACGTACGCAGGTCATAAAACCTTCTTGTGAGAGCCACCCTCCCTACACCTGGAGGAAAGGAGCCTTCTTATCGCTGAAGAAAAGGGACACAGAAGAATCTGAACAAACAGTCCTTGCTAACTTTCCCCCAGTTTACTACAATTAGCTCACCTTTGTCCTATACGTCTTTGCACAACTCCCTTCTCTTCACCAAACTACTGTAAAAACAATCCCAATTTAACCGTTCCTTTGGGTTTTCATTTCCTCATGAATGCTCCCATATCCCGTAAAACGTATGTTAAATAAATGTGTATGCTTTTCCTTTGTTAATCTGTCTCTGGTTACTGGGTCCCCAGTGGAGGAGTTAGAAGGGGAGAGGGAAAAGATATTTTTCCTCCCTTATAGTTCTTGACACTAACCCTCTTCATGTGAACTGTCATGGCCACGTTTCCCAAAGGAAATCCTAACATGGGAGCGTGACTTGCATCATCCACAAATTCAGATGTGGAGAAAAAAAAATAACTGGGATAGGACCCCATATAAAAAGGATTTCTCCCTTTCAGATCCAAGAGCTCAAAGAGAGGCTAAGGTTTGGGCTGACTGATGAGAAAGAACAACTTAGTGACAAAGCTACAGGGAAACCAAGATAACAAGGTGGGGAGACGCATCTAAATTTCCAAATGCCTGTATTTTAAAAACTAGCAAGACGAAGTAAAACAGAACTCAAGAAAAGGTATTTCATTACCTGCATGAGCAGAGAGAGGTGAGTGAGGCCGAGGCAGTGCTGGGGGCTGCCCATTACCTATCAAGCTTTTCCGGTTGCTGGTTCGGCAACTGTCCAAAGGAAAGGAAAACCAGTTTTAAAAGCAATAATAATAATAACGTTCAAGTATGTTCAAAGTAGACATAGCTTAGGTTGAACAATCTATCCGCACATGTTATTTCTAAAATTTTTGCAAGTCAATATGCACTCACTAATATTTGAAGGGTGGCTGTTTCCTGAATATTAGAAAATATAATGTATTCATATCATATATAACACCATCAATATTCCTCACCACAAAGTTATGATCAAATGCCTTTCTTTTGGCTCTTGACTGCAAATATGTGATAAGCCATACACACAAGTGATAAATTAAGGATTCAAATCAGCAAACCACAGGTAGCATCTGTGCTGACATGAAATTTCTAATACAAAATTACATGCAATGAAGAACAATGACATTAATCTTACAATGATGCACTAATTAAAAATCTAATTATTTAGACAAATTTCATAGTTGTGCCTTTTGTCAATAGAACAGCCAATGCCTAAGATAAATGCATTTCACTACTCATTCATTTTTCATCTTCATACTACATTCAGTATTAAGGTAAATATTTTGGAATCATAGAAACAGATTCCAGTTTGTATTAAAATAACAATGAAGGCCTTTTCTCACAGGCGCTACCTACTGTTTTTTATCCTGGTACCCAGTGAGTAGAAATAAATTGCTACATATGAGCACAGGGTAACTATTTTTTCCTGTTTCTGCTACTAGAAAGTTAAAAAATAGCTAATTTGATTCCAAAGTAACTTTCACAAGCCTCAAAGAATAACACAAATGCAAAACTGGTTGATGATGAAGTGGATGTTATCTTACTTTCATTTGCTTTTCTTCGGTACAGACTAGTACTTCACAATCAGTATAGTGGTTAGAAAAGGATAATACAAACCAGCAGGTTACCTCATTGAATTCACCTATAATAAGGTTCAGGGCACTATGATTCCATCCTCCTACACTTGGTGCCCTTATCCACCATTAAAGATTTATTGTAATGTCTTCCTAATTCAGAATATACCTGTTACAGCATTCTTGAAACAGGAATTTTCACCTAACTTCTAAATAACATATAGTGGACATAATTGAGAATTTGTATAAAATATTTGAAAGGGGGCTTCCCTGGTGGCGCAGTGGTTGAGAGTCCGCCTGCCGATGCAGGGGACACGGGTTCGTGCCCCGGTCCGGGAAGATCCCACATGCCGCGGAACGGCTAGGCCCGTGGGCCATGGCTGCTGAGCCTGCGTGTCCGAAGCCTGTGCTCCGCAACAGGAGAGGCCACAACAGTGAGAGGCCCACGTACCGCCAAAAAAAAAAAAAAAAAATTTGAAAGGAACATTTCTAAATACTATTTAAACAACACATTTCAAAACCAAACCAAATTTCTTTCTCCAATATTGACTTGGGAACCAATCCCCTCTCTTAGATGTTTGCTGCTTATTATCATTTGTCAACATTCCCATATTTATAATTTCTTAAGGTCAGGCTGCATCATTTTATTTTCCTTACTGGAGCAATCAACACCCCCTAGCATTATCTGTGAGTTTAATTAAGATCATGTTTACTTAGCCTTAAAGAAGTTGTTGAATAAGAATAGACCCTTGATAATTATGAAGGTGGAATGTGGTATTATCAACTCATCTATCAAGAACCATAATTTGGCCTATTAAATTCATAAGCATTCATAACCATTAAGTCAGATCGTGTGATTGTTTTTTTAAAAAATATTGTACAATGTATTTAGTGTTAATTCAAATTAATGTCTCCTTTAATTTTAACATAGGAATATTAAATATATCAACTTGCTGATGTTAATAAGAGAAATTATAAATGACAGATTTATATCCTGGAACTCTCAGCAAAGTTATTTGCTAATTTGAGCAAGTTAATTGTAATACAGGTTAACTTATACAAAAATGGCTATTTGTATTAGTTTTTACATTTAGTATTTGATCTAAATCATTTATGAAAATTTCCTATTGACATTCATTTATTAATTTTTATATATGTAAATCAAATAAATAAGAAATATATATCAATAGAAACAGTAGCCTAATGAATATCTTACATAAGAATATCAGTGAAATACGCTGACAAAGCTAAAATTTAGAAAATATTTTTAAAAAACATTTTAATTGAATTTTCCTAAGAAACATATAGAATGACTAGTACATTACCACAACAAGCTAAGTAGCCAACAATTTGTATTTAAAACAAAGAGAAACACAAACAAAAAATTCTCACAACTGTATCAGTTATTTAAAGCCTACCAAAAAAAAAAAGGGTGGAAAAGTACTGATGTGATTTAAAAAATGTGATTAAAAAAAAAAAAACTCAAAAAGAAATGTCGAGGGCTTCCCTGGTGGCGCAGTGGTTGAGAGTCCGCCTGCTGATGCAGGGGACACGGGTTCGTGCCCCGGTCCGGGGAGGATCCCACATGCTGCGGATCAGCTGGGCCCGTGAGCCATGGCTGCTGAGCCTGCGCGTCCGGAGCCTGTGCTCCGCAATGGGAGAGGCCACAACAGTGAGAGGCCCACGTAAAAAAAAGTGAAACTAAAGAACAGTTATGAATTCAAGTTCCAGCTATCCATCCCCCAAATGCAATCTTTCTGCTTCACTCTTTAAGAAGAAATGGAAGCCATCCACCCTGCCCGCGGTTGATTCTGAAAGCTGAACCGAGGAACAACCACTGCCCACAAAGAACCTGCTCCTCTTCATGCCACCCAGTTGAAAAAACACATGGGGACACAGCCTATGATGACATGCTCAGTTTGTTTTCTCAGTTGACAAGGTGACACAATGGCACAGATTCTTTACTTGCAAAATCTGAATTTAGCCCAAGAAGATAGCCACATATAACTTGAGACAAAGGCAAAGGTAAACGATGGATTAGAACAGGGGCCGATGGTGCTAAGTGAGCTTTCCTTGTTACCTCATTCCTTTGGTTCCTGCCTAGAAAGATCCACCTACCAACAGAAAACACACACACACACACACACACACACACACACACACACACACACACAGAGTACAATAAGTACTGCTGACTATGGACCTGGGATCCGAGAAGAATGGGAGGGTGAAAGGCAATGACAGTACTTCTGAGTCAGTAGGACTGTCTGGCCCCTGAGGGCTGGGAGGCGAGGCAGGTGGGGACAGAACGCTCTGTGAGAAGAACGTCACAGTTGGATGGGTACTCGGTTGGAGATGCTTTAGCATGACAGGAAGCCACCACCGGGAAGTGGTTTATTTGTTGGCATGGTGTTTTGGCTCAGGCAGGTGACCTGGGATCACACAGGGTGCCACTCTGCTCCCTGAGTTCACTGTTCCCGCTCACCAAAGCAGTTTCACAAGGAGCTTCCCCATCTCCTAACGATTGCCAATAGCACCTTCCATTTGTCAGGAGGATAAGGAGACAGATCACGCATTTCATCGTGTAAGTCAGGCCTGATCAGAGTGAGGGACAAAGGAACGTGGGCTACTAGCTGAGGGAGGGGAGGGGAGGGGAAGGAGGTGCATGGATTTTTGGTCCAAAGCATCCATATTCTATTCCTGCCTAGATTGTCCTTATGCTCAGAGCTCTGTATGAAGGGCGTGGTGGGACCTGTAAAAGCCTCACACCTGGATCTGTCACACCTCTCCTGGCAGAAGAACCTGTTAATTATCCTCTACCAGGTCTGTAAAAGCTGTGAGGCCCACCAGGCTGTGGCTTTTTGCAACTGTTCTGAGTAGCTGAAATGCAGCTTAATTTTAAATTACAATCATTTGGGGACATGAATACTGATCATGTCTGATCGTGGTAGGACAAGCTGAGAAAGAGAAACCCAAACAGGCAGTAATTTCTAACAATCACAGCCGACTTGAAAGGTCAACGTTTAGTACGACATATGACTGACCACAACTGAGGGGCAATGAGTTGCCTAAGAAGAGCTCCAGGAATTCTGAAAAGCTAGCCTATAATTTATTAATTCATCTTGATGAAAAATTTGATAAATTTGTACAGGAGGCCAATTATAGACCATAGCTTTAACTGAATGTGAACATCTGCTATTTCCTGATACCTTAATAGAATCTGAACACTGAATACTCCTTGAACAAAGAGGAAGACAGAAGTGGAAGAAACCGGGCATGAACAGGAGGCAGAAATTGTCTAGCTAATGTGGTATTGCTGAAAACATGTTATAAAACAGGCAGGCTTCTGTTTCCTTATCTTTACAATGAAGGGGTTAGACCAGATTAGAGGAGTCATTAATTATTTTTGTTTGGTTTATGAAATGTTAAAAATATAGAAAATATAGAAAAATAATCAAACAATTCTCACCACCTGAAATGAACAATGGTATCATTTTCTGATGTTTATTCCCAATCTTTAGTATATATATGTCCTTTCAGTGGCTGGGAAGGCTTTGTGCAGTGAACCTCCCGGGGATTATCTGGTTCTATAAGGGTGTACACCTTTCACTGTCTTTCTAGTGACTAGGCTACTTTAAACGCTGTAGGAGTTGCAGTTAAGTTGGAGAAAACTAGTAGTAATACAAGTGATTCTTGTCCATAATAATGTAAATGAATTTTGTCTTGTGCAAATACAGTTAATATCCACCCACAAAGAGATGACCCCAAACATTTAATATCATTGTCCTACGAGATATTAACTGGTTTTGTATCTATTAGCAAATTTTATTTCATCATTTCTGATTATATGTATATAATATATACATTTATATATTTTTAATATATATATTTTATGTATATCGTTTTCAAAATCTCTTACTGTTGTCCTCATTAATAAGTTAAATAAAATCTCTCACACATGTTTATTTTATATTTGTATGACAGTCATGTTTTTGACTTTTTGGATAAACTGCACTTTAGCACACACTATATATTATAGATATTCTGTAACTTACTTTTTTTTTCACTCAACATTATATTTTTGAGATTTAACCATGGCAACATAAATATGGGTTTAATTCATGCCTTTTTTAGATTATTCATTTGAAGCAAATTTTAGGATTATTAAATGCACTAAAATTATGTATATCATGGACATTTATTTTCTTTGTGCAACACTAAATATCTAGGCCTCTGTGTATTTGCAAATCTGATTGTAAAAGCCTTGAAAAGTATCTTCGAGGCTGAATTTGAAAGAAAAATTATTATCATGCAACATAAAGCAAGTCTTCCTTACAATTTTCTTTGGATACTTCTCCCCCAAATCCTTAATTCCTTCAGATGCTGCCTTGCCCTTCTCTCCATGTCTGTCTTCATACTATTGTCTTCTCCAGAAATAACTTTTTTGTCTTTCATATGTAAATCAATCTACCCTTCCTCTGGGCCTCTTGTCTACAGCTCTACCCCTTTTCCTGTAGAGCACAACGAGGCCACAGCTGGTAGCTGGCTGGATAAGCTTTAGTGCCCCTCAGAAGGCAACAGGAAGCAAAGCATTAATATTCGTGTCCGTGACATACTCTGTTATTTAGGTGAAGTTATGCCACTGCCGATGTCTTCCCTATGGCCCATGAAATCAGGGCTCCCCCCAAGGTTCCACTGATTCATTCAACAAATTACTTTTCGAGTTCCTAATACATGCTAGGTACTACTCTAAACAAACAAATATCCCTGCTGTCCTCTAGAGACCTGTATTCTAGAGAAGGAAGCAGATAATAAACATAATAAACTAGTAAGATGGTATGGGAGATGGTGATGACGTTTGTAGTACGAGGGATGGCGATGGAGAACAATGACGCAGAGGGTAGGACATGGAGCACGGATGCAGGAAATCACAATCTTAAACAGATGGTTAGGGAAAGCCTCGTGGTGTGGGGGGAAGGGGGGTGCGGTGTCTGAGTAAGACAGGAGGATGAGGGAGTGAACATTCAGGAAGAGCAAAGGCCCTGGTCAGGTGTGCTCCAGGACCAGCAGGCAGGCCAGCGTGCAGGAGGGGAGCTGGCCAGAGGCGAACAGCCAAGACGACGGTGGACAGAGCCCGGGGCCACCTCTGGGGCAGGTGCAGGCCACAGCACGGAGACTGGTTTTACTCTGGGTGAAAAGGGAAGCTGTTGGAAGGTTTTAAACACCATCTGAGTTTTGTTTTAAGAGAATCATTCTGGCTGCTAGATTGCAATAACCAAAGGAGGAGGGAGAAAGGCCAGTTAGGGAGCTAAGCGGACGGGCATGCCTAGTACACCCCATCTCCTGTGACTCAACTTCAAAATACAGCATTTTATTTTAAAAACTCAGGCCAAAATCACCCCCAAGATTCAATGCAGGTATGAGAGCAGTCCATGCTCTTTTGTACAGCCTCTGAAACACTGGAGAAAGAGCAGGTCGCTAGAACTGTGGTGACTGCCAAGCAGAGAGCTTCAGCCCTCTGCATATGGGCATCAATGCAATGACCAAGTTTATCGTCATCCGGGGTATATTATTGTGAATGCTTAGTATTGATACTATCGGCTTGACACTTGAACTTAACTTTTCCGTTAGTAGAAAAACTCCTTTTAAAAGGCATTAATTATAATGGAAATGAATGACTGCTCA
Organism: Delphinapterus leucas; assembly: GCF_059928025.1. Classification (NCBI taxonomy): domain Eukaryota; kingdom Metazoa; phylum Chordata; class Mammalia; order Artiodactyla; family Monodontidae; genus Delphinapterus; species Delphinapterus leucas. The sequence goes on along the minus strand of NC_143131.1, from coordinate 54,907,323 downwards.
TACTGCTTTCACCTAGGAGCAAAAACATTTGGCTAGTTACATGCCTAGAGGAAGGTATAGGTCTCCACGCTTTCAAAAATTCTGAGGAAAATATATATATTACTGTATACAGTACTTCTTGTAAATATATCTAATCCATTAAGATAAGCCCTTGGTGAGGTCTAGCCCAATTTTCTTTGTAGAGGAAGAGAGAGATGGCTGAACATACAGATATCGGCAAGATGCTATTCAATGTAAAAAACATTTATGGGCAAGTACGATGGGCAATAAGAAAATGAAGAAAACACTCTGAAAGTATAAAAGAAGAGCTAAGAATGATTCGCAGATAACTGTATTCTAAGGCAGAAGCTGGCAGAGTTGTACAAACAAAAATGTGTTGCTATCTGAAGTGTGAGATAAAATCCCCATCAGCTTTGAAACGTATTTTCATAACTAATAAGCACTGGAATTTTATAGTATACACTAAGTATGACAAATTGTCCCTCCATTTCATAGGTCTTCCCTAAATAACCCCTTAATCTTGGTGATCTGCCTGACACAGAAACTTTTTTTAAACCTGTTTCATCTCAGTTATTCCATTTGTGGCTATTTCAAAGTGACATACATGAACACAGCTATCTCTATGTGGCTGACATGGTGAGCCCTGATGTCATATGTGAACATGTGACTGATGGGGGGCTGACGTGCACCATGTTGCACCAGAGTGACCCTGGAAAGCAGAGCATCTACTCTGTGGTCACTCATTCATTCAGTAAACATAACCAGGGATTCCACCTGGATCTTACCATCTAGGATAGGGGATAAGATCCTTGAGGTCAAAGATTATATCTTCTATCATAGTGAATCTCTTTGGATACCCAGAAAAATACAGAAAATAAAAATGACTTGAATAGAGATTCAGTAAATATTTTTGAATAACTAACTAAATATGGTTCCTACCATTAAGGAGTTTCTAATTTAACTTGGAGGACAAACATAGTCTAATCTATAAGACTAAACTGATCTAAGACGATATTATAGTCTAATTCTACTAGCTTGATCAAGGCAGTGTATAACAGAAAACACAAAGAGCTGACAGGTTTATGTGATGTGAAGCATCTTACTGAGAAAACCTACATACACGTCATTCTGAATAAAAATTACAATGGGAAATCAGAGGAATGAAAAGAGGGGCATATCACAATGGTCAAAGTCAAGCAGGAGCTGGTAATGATATGGGATTTATAGCAGCAGAGTTAAGTCCAACTGCTGAAAATGTTAGAAGTAAAAAGCAATTAAAGTGAGAAGTCTCTCAATACCTGTTAATTTTTTTTAGTGCAATTTATCTGCAACATGCATTATGGGACATACCTAGCCTGAACGTCCCCCAAGATTCCTAAGACATCAGGGCAGGTCACCTATTTGAATGAAGACACTTAAGGGCTGGAACAGTCAATGATGAGATGAATTCTGGACTTCTGACTAGTCACGCAGAGCATAATAGCTCAAACCTCACACCAAAGACACGTAATAAAGATTGTTTGTACTTGAGATGAGGGTGTGCAGTACTGCAAAGGTAGGGTCATTAACTCTGATCCAAGAGTTGAAGGGCATGTACTGTATCTTGGCAAACTGCTTCAAAAGCTGATTTGGCCAAACATTGCATGGAGTAAAAATATGGTCTAATCTGTCCCGCAAGGCTAAAGAGCTGCTATCACCTGGCTGGGCTGACCTCTGGCTGGGCTATCAAAGTGGCAATGAGTCAGCCGAGGGAGGGACCAAGGTGGTGGCCTCAATTTTATAACTGGCTAAAGGGTTTTAAAAACAAACACCTATGAGACTGACACACAAGCCTTTGGTTGTTCTCAGGGCAGCTGTGGACAGTGACCAAAGATAAGTCTACAGACATGTTTGCGAGTTAAGGAAAAATAAACAAAATACAAACTAATGTTCTTCTAAACCTCTACTTTACAAGTGTGTTTGTGTTTTGGGGGTTGGGGGATGTGTGTGACATTTTTCTTTTAAACTTCCATGTTTCATACTCAATATGGAGAAAAGTTACAACTTGATACATTTTTTTTTGAGTAGTAGAAAACCAAGTTTAAAGTCCAACTACAAAAATTACCTTTAATGAATTTAATTTAACAGCATTGGATTTTTCTCAGTTGGCCAGTGCAAAGAAATCTTTCCAAAAAAACTAAGAAAGTGGTGGCAGCATGAAACCAGAGCAAACATAACAGCTTAAATCTAATGTTCCACTCCGCCTTTCTAGAAATACTATAATAAAATTGTACGATTAACTTCTTTCCCCTGTACCTAGTACCTCCTGCTTTATTGCTTTAAAGAAATGGTCATCAGCTTTATAAAGCTGGATTGGGAGATTTTCTTATATTCAAATCTTATTTGAACATATATATGTAACAGCTGGACTGATATAATATTGTTTTACCCACTCTGGGCTTCTCCATACAGAAATTAAATCTCAGTTTAACTTGCTACACCTAGAAACATTTAATTTGGTGGATATGTTTTACTCTAGTAGGGTAATTTATCTATAAAGCTAAACACGACCCATACGAATCAAAAGCTCTGCTCCCTCTTTCTGGTTCGGAGGATTCTGGGGCCGCTCCAATCTGACCCACAAAAAGGGAGGGGGAGTTGACTTCCGTAATCACCAGATCTCCTTTTATGACACTCAACAGAAATTTATGTCAAGCCCGGAATGAACAGCATGACTATTTAACGCCCTCCCAACTCGAAAGCATTTTGCATTCACAGCAATTTGGCATAATGCTTTGCCCACAAGTGAACTGTCTCTGATTCCCGGGCCTCCACAGTCAGAAGACAAACAGACACACATGGAAAACCCACAACCGAGCTCCACTTCATGCTTTTCTGTGAGGAAAAGTCACGTGGCAAAAAGCCATCCTCTTTCTGGTATGTTTTGTTGCTAGCTGCGCCCAACTCAGAATCTTGCAAAATGACATTCTGCTAATGACAGGAATGTCAATGCCGGGATAATGGGCACAAGTAGAAGAAAATGTTTCCTAAATGGAGAAATAACAGGAAAACTGCCAAATGGATATTAAAATGAGTTGTGTGTTCCTCCCATACTTAAGCACTTAGTCCCCTACTATTTGTGTCCAATGTGAAAGGGAAGCAGACCTCTAAGGAAGGAAGAATAGCCCACCTGGGTGAAAAGCACAGAAGCAACAAGACGTCAAAGGACTGTTTTCCCTTAATTAACTGACAGATGTCTTTTCTCTTCCTCATTTGCATCCACTGATGTTTTCTTAGTCAGTCTCTCATTTTGCAACGATGAAATTGGCCACAAGGAACCAATTCTGTTTCTGAAGACAGGAGGACTGGGGTGATACCAGAAGATGCTGGTCTTTAAACTGCTCAGTATTCAGTCTGGGTAATAAATGCTCCTTGCTCTCGCCATTTGTGGGCTGAGCCACAGAATTTTAGCTCGGGAAGATGAAGTAATGACTGCCAAGGCAGCACCACCAGCTAGTGGCAAATAGCCTTAGGAAGGGAGGTCATGTGGGCTCCCACAACCAGGGCACATTCAAAGTTAGAAATATCTGCATTAGACACAGAAATACATTTAACTACATCTTATGTGAATGTATTATACATTCCACAAGGGAAAAGGTAGTTCTGTTTTAGATTTCACTGATTGGCTATTTCTTAGGAGAGTACAGTTACAAAATACAAGGACTTGCCATTGGTACACCTGGCTTCAAATTCCAACCCCCCTTAAGCCTCAATTTACTGATCTGTAGAATAGGAATAAGAATATGAACTACCTTGGAGGGCGAAGTACAGATGAAATGAGATAATGCATGGGAAGAAATTATCACAGTGCTTGGCACGGTAAGTGCTTCATAAATATTAGCTGTCAGAGGAAAACATTTTGGTCTTTCTTTCTTGCATACATTCTTTCATGCACATATGTTTTCCTATTTAGAATGTTACACTAAGGCTTTCCCTCAAGGATCCTGGAACAAGAAGCACAAGATTGCCCATAGAATTAACTTCTAAAATCAATACAATGAATTATGCAAGAGCTAAAGAGGCTGGTTCTAAGGCAGCAGACTTGACAGTAAATGTAAATATTAACACAGTTATAGAAGGAGTGTAACAATAAGAAGGGCAACTGGTTGGCTTCAGAAACACAGAAAAACAAATGCTGCAGAGCCACAAGTTCAAGTGTTCATCCAAGGGCTTCAAATTGGCATCCTCAAGGTGAAGGACATGCAAGGGACTGCACCCAACACAGACACCAAAGTTCCAGATCAACTGTCAAAACGACGTGCACCTGTCCACCTTTGCCCAATGCTGTGGATCATTTAAGCCATCTAACAAGTCTTGCTCTGCTACCATATTCCCTAAGCCATCTTCTGACTACTTCATGGAGAGGTCTGCCCAAATGTGAATAACAAGAACAACAATAATGACAACTGCCAACGTTGACGGTTTTCTAGTACACGGCAAGCAAGGGTTTAATTTGCATGAGAATCCCAAGGTAAGACTTATTTCTATCCACATCTTAGAGATGTGAAAACTGAAGACCTGACAAATTCAGAAACCTAAGATCGCACAGCTAGTAAGTTGTAGAACTGGAATTCAAACCCAGGCAGCATGCCTTCAGAGCTTGTGCTTCTAACCGTTCTGTTAAAATGTCTATAAGGCAGAGAATAAGAACTTTGAAGAGCCTAAGCCCCATACTGATTATTTTTCCTCCCTGTAAATTAATGTCTCAGCATTCTGGCCCTGTACGTAAATCAGTGAGCTTGCTGACTACAGACCCATGCCTAAGAGAAGGGGCTGCTCTTCAGATACCACCCGAACTGGATTTCTGAGTCTGTAGCCTGGCAGTCAGATACAGGAGGGAGGTCAAGTTAACAAGCTTCACGCTCAGATTGTGAGGTTTTTCTAGAAGCAGCAAGCCTGACCCAGGTAGACGGACACCACAGTGTCACCAAGTGGGGCATGCATTCCATCCTGTGATATACTTGTACACACAGTTATCAGGCTTACAGACAGACAGGTAAGATGTCACGATTTGGACATTCCTTCCTCCACAGTGTATTCTTGAGGACCCAAAGGCAGATGACCCAGCACTTGGATCATCCATTTCAAGCAGGCACTTCCTCCTTACCCAGCTGCCCCAACCAGCTGGTCTAGTCAGACACAAGTAGGAAAGAGACTTGTGTTTAAGCATGTGTGATTCAGATTCTTTTAGTCCACTGTTTCTTAATAAGATTTTAAAATAAATCCAAATCTCTGGATCATATCCCCCTTAACATGGCTTTTTTTTTTTTTTTTTGCTTTTTGATATCTAGATATCTGACTTAGAGAACACAGAAATCAGATATGTGGTGTGAAGCCTCTTTGTATGTTCTACTGGTTTCAGAGAAAAGGAGGACACTGTAATATGCATTAGGAAGTGAATTTGGCCAGCAGAAAATCTGAAACATATATATTGACCGTATTGAGACAAGCTTTTTTTTAAAAGAAGTATTTACAAATGATATATCTCAAAATACAACACACTCGACATTATAAAATCTATGTATTTACAACTTCTATAAACTTGTGACCCCAAGATTCTTCTCTTGTACTTATTCTTTAGGATGTCAATCTTTTAGTCTGGTATCTCCCCCCATTTTTTACAATGCTCTGTTAGTTTCAGGTGTACAGCAAAGTGATTCATATATATATATATATATATATATATATATATATATATATTCTTTTTCAGATTCTTTTCCCTTATAGGTTATTAAGATATTCACTATAGTTCCCTGTGCTATACAATAGGTCCTCGTTGTGTATCTATTTTATATATAGTACTGTGTATCTGTTAATCCCAAAGTCCTAACTGCATCTTCCCGCATTCTTGCCTCCCAAAGACCTCCCAGACTCTAAGAGAGCATGTATGGGAATGTGTCTGTGGAAAGAGGTGTCACTGAATCGTGTGAATTACATTAGAACTATGGCAGGAGTTCAGGCAAGGCAGAGTGCCAGGAAAGCGTCAGTTCCTAAGGAAAAGTTTACTGCTGGCTTCACTCACCTTCAAATCACCAGCCTGCCTCTTATGGGCATGGCCACCTATTTCTCACAGGGCCAGCCCTGTGTTCAAAGAGGTGACCTCATTCGTCCTAGCCTGGAATCCGGCCCTTAATGAGTAAGTACCCTGAGCCCCAGAACAACACAGGCACTCCGCCCCTTCACCACATTCATCAGGCATCCCACCTCGACTCATACTGCATTCCCTGCAGCTACTCAGAGAGCTCCTCTTCATTGTGGTCCTGGATTCCTGTTTATTAAAGTTATGGAATCCCTGACCTTCACACGAAAACATTTCTAAGTAGAAATTCAAAGGTATAGAAAGATGGCACCCTACTGTGTAGAATTCCTATATCGAAAAGGATCCAGAGTAACTCGCCCCATGAAATTAAACTGCACATCATGACTAGAATTAAGACACTTAACTTACTGAAAACAAATCAAATGACACTATGAAAGAAATGAATGTGAACTCGTCCACTGGCAACTTTTGCTTTTCTTTTTTCTAAACAGACCCTAAATCCTACTGAAAGAGCAAAAGACATATGAAAACAACAATGCAGCTAAACCATCATGAAAATAAAATCTGTCAGTAGCTTCCAAGTGAGTCATTCCTTTGGCTTTGCGCTCACATCATATTTTCATTCACAGTATAATCATAAAATTGTAGGGTTTGCTTATATAACGAAGAGTGTTTTCTGCCTGGGTCTTCAGATATTAGCTACACTGACTACTTAGTACAGGAGGCCGCAAAGTTTCTGAACTCACACAGTTACATGGTAAAAAGCAAAAACACTCTGTGCTATTAGCCAATCTGCCTCAAGGACAGTACATCAAAACTGTGATGCTATGTTCTTCAAATGACAAAAATTGTTTTTCATTTTACTTAAAAAAAAAAAATCACACAAACATTTTAGTTATGCATTTTGCATCTGAAAGCATAAATATTCTAAAATAATGTATAAGACAGCCGATGAGTGGTAAGCAATAGGTCGCATCATCTTTCTACAAACTGGGGACGAGTACCTGGTGATCAACAATTTCACAAGACAAAGTCACCTCCTTCCCCTCCTCCAACAATACCATCATGAACTTGGTCTTCTTGTTTTCACTCAACTTGTTTTTCTGATGTGCAGCTTGATTACCCCACCAAAACCCCCCAGCAGTTTTTAAAGAGTGTCTCTGCCCCAGGCAGAGGGAGGACAGTTACCAGGACCCCAAAGAAGATGTGCTTACGAGTTTGCAATCAGGAAATCTGGGGAAGGAGACATTTCCCTAAGTTTTTAAATAGCTCCATTGTTTAGTTAGGTGACACTGTATATTTGAGAGGGGAAAAAAAAGGCCTACCCAAGGTTTGACAGAAACTAGGCAGTCATGTTTAAAAAAATAAAAAAGAGTGAAGACCAAAATGAAATAAACATATAATCCCCTAAATTAGAAATGCAACTGTCAAAGCTTTCAATATCCAGGTAGGCAAATTGTTCCTATCTTAGGCAGGTGAAGGCATTTTTCTCAAGTAAGTACCATAGAGAGTAAAGATTATTAATGTGAGAATATTTTTATCCTTGAGAAATAGGAAATAGGAAATAACTGGGTAGGGGAGGTCCCAGGAAGATTATGTAATGTGTCCATAATACATTGTTAAACTAAACATATAATTCCAGTTATTAAAAAAATTTAGATTATTTTACTACAGTAAATACCAGCAGAACCAATAATTAATATTTGTGTCCTAGATGGAAAAAAAAAATACCGGTAATGAGTCTGGCCCCAAAGTTAGGAAGAATTAATGGTATATTACTTATAAATAACTCTATCTCCCAAATCTTCCTGGCCCTCATCGTCACAGCCTTGCTTCAGAGATTAGTCATTTTTCAACTGTTAAAACTTCCTTTCAGAAACAGAACTTTGATTCGTTTTTTCCGCTCTTCCTGTAACATGATTTTTACCTCAACAAGATTAACCTCTAACTCAACTATGTGAAAGAGTCAATCAATTTGTATGGAGATGAAGAGAACTACTTCCCTACTCTTTTAAGAATGTTTTTTAAAAATTGATAAGACTCAGGAACAGAAATAGGGTTGGCCGCTTTTCTTAGGACAGTTCATTTTTGGGTCATTCTGTCCTCCAAATGCTTTTTATGTACTCAATGAAATATGTATTTTAAAAGATCTATCCCACAATAAGGACCTACTTCTGCCTGGGTCACACTAGCCTGACATCGAACGACAAAAAAGTCCAGAACTGAGGGAAGAAAAGGTGGCCCAAAGAGGCCCAAGGACTGAGGCTGACAAAAAACTGTCTTTTTGCCTGAGAACCGCAGAGCTTGAACCTGCAGCAAAGGCTCTCCGCTCGCCCACCCGCTTCTATCTTGTCTTAAGATCACTAATCACCACCTAAAATTAACTGCCTCCTCTCTGTGGAAGTTTTTTTGTTTCTAATCAAGCCAATGGACCGCCACCCCTCCCCCACCCCGTACACACATCCCTTTTTTTTTTACCTTTATCTGAGACGGCAGAGAACAAAGGATGATGTAGAACAAATAAATGATCAGTCTTGCTCTCCTAAAAACCCTGAATGAAGTAGTTACATAAGCTACGCTACAATCACAAGATGGGGTATTTTTCCCAAAATGCTTACTTACAATGGTGAAAAGCATACAGTCCAAAGCTTGATATCAAACACGCTTGAAAATACATAGAATGCAAAGAAACTGGACTGGAAGGAAATGTACATAAACAATAACAATGATTACTTCTCAGTGGCAGGAATATGGGAAAATGTGTGTATGCTTGTGCTTTAGTTTACAAAAGAATTAACTATGAATCCTGCAACCTCTTAATCTGGAATAAGGTGTATGTGCTATAAAGAAAAACAGAAGCCTTCTAAAAATACTGCTGGGGGGCTTCCCTGGTGGCACAGTGGTTAAGAATCTGCCTGCCAATGCAGGGGACACGGGTTCGAGCCCTGGTCCGGAAAGATCCCACATGCTGCAGAGCAACTAAGTCCGTGCACCACAACTACTGAGCCCGTGCTCTAGAGCCCGTGAGCCACAACTACTGAGCCCGCGTGCTGCAACTAATGAAGCCCACGCGTCTAGAGTCCGTGCTCCACAACAAGAGAAGCCACCACAATGAGAAGCCTGAACACCGCAACAAAGAGTAGCCCCTGCTTGCTGCAACTAGAGAAAGCCCGCGCGCAGCAACGAAGACCCATTGGCAGCCAAAAATAAATAAATAAATAAAAATAAATAAATAAATTAATTAATTAATTAAATTAAATAAAAATAAAAATACTGCTGGGAATTTCCTGACGGTCCAGCGGTTAGGATGTCGCACTTCCACTGCAGGGGTCCCGGCCCAGGTTCGATCCCTGGTCAGGGAACTAAGATCCCACAAGCTGCGCAGCATGGTAAGTAAGTAAAATGAAATAAAGTAAAATAAAATAAAATATAAAAACACTGCTCACCACGATTCCCAGGAGGAATGGAGAGAGGTAGAGAGTGATGACAAAGTACCACATGACAGGATAATTTACTGAGATATTAATTTGCAGTATTCTTTCTACTAGAGGAGAATGAAAGGTATGTCTCCTTCCCTCATTCCAAGAAGTCTTTGTGTTCAGAGTCTGGGCTCCTGGGCCTTAGAAGGTCTTTAATAGGGTTTGGTTTCAGGAATGGAAGCAGAAATTAGGAAGAGCCAGAAGGTAAGTCTCACCCAGGCCCTTCCCGCTAAGAACACAGAGAATGTGAGTGATGCTCCTACAGGAAATGGGCAGAAAGGAGCTGCCTGAATCTAGAAGACAGGGGTGAGTTTCCCCGAGACCAGGTGGGGAATGGGTGAAGGCACAGGTGTCTGGTGGTGTGAATGGCTAGGACCTGTGTCCATTCCTTTCCAAGGCAGGGCTCCAAGAGGTACATGGTGATAGAGTTAAGAACAGGAGCCATGCTTGCTTTGCCAGTGCCAGTTAGAGATGTTCTTACCCACTACAGTATAGGCATCCCGAGTAGCCACGTCCCAGCTCAGAACAGGCCTCCTCATTTCACGTGGGCTTCTACTAGAAGTAACGCAGATGAGCAGGAAGCCATTGCTGGTTTCCACGTCACTTGACCATATCAGAAAGGCCACATCAAGCAATGTGGTGGCGTTGACTGTGGTGATGGTTTCATCCGTGTATACTTAACTCCAAACTCACCAAGTTGTATACATCGAATATGTACAGCCTATTGTATGTCAACTCTACCTCAGTAAAGTGATTAAAAGCAAAACAAAACAGTTATAGTAGAAAAAACAATGCACCAGATCCCCTTTGGCTGGGATGTAGCAGCCAGTCCTAAGCCACAGCAACCCAAAGTATCAGCTAACTGTCTCTCTCTGGAAACCATCAATAAATGCCATTTTATTATTTTAGCAAAAGCTCAGCCCTCTTCAGAACCTGATTTAAAACATGAAAACAGAAACAAAGCATGGAATGTTGACCATACAGTTTGCTAATGACAGGAATTGTTTGCGTCCCTTTAATTACAATCCAGTGGCTGCTGGTTGTAGAGTCACAGAGGTGCTAATCAAAGCCGGGCCAGGCCCAATTCTAACAGTTATTAATGATGTGGGGAAGACACAGCTAGACTTTGGCAGCCTTGGTCAGCTCGACAAATAGCAAAGCCCAAAGGAGTAATGTCTCCTTAACTTAAAATGCCAATAAAAGCCCTACGTATAACCCTAGAGTTGCAGAGGTTTGAAAGTGAATGCAGGTCATCTCAATGGTTCCCTCTAAACTAGCAGTCCTTCAGAGGAACCTTTCTTTTGTTTATAAATTCAACCCCTGGAGTTAGAGGAACACACTCATAAATGAAGATTATCCTTTTAGAATATCCACACAGAGCACACAATTTCTGTAGTGGTAGACATAATCAGCTACTCTAAAACAACAAAGAACTCTATAGACATCATCTTTTCCCAGCATTTATCGTTAAACATATTCACTCCTCTTAGAGCTTTAATTACTGAATTTGTATTCCGATGGTGGTTACCGTATTGCACTGGAATATTAAGTGTCCCACATTCAATTTGCAGAAAATCTGCAAAGTTGAAGCTGCAATGCAAAACTAACTCGAATCATACTGTCACATGTCAAGAAAGCATAAAGCTCCCAGTATTGCGGTTAGTGATATGGAACGAATCATCTGTTATTACATAGCCTGAGATTTTAGGAAGGTCACCTAGTTCTCACTACAGAACTTGTGGCCACAGAACTGATGAGGGAAAAAATGTAAATTCGGAATCCAGCACCACGGGGAGAACAGAGGGACCTGTGGTTTTGCCATCACTGTTACGTAACCCTCAAGCTCCACCCAAATGCCCACAAGTATCACTGGGCATGGACCCCATCCATTTCCCTCCTGAGCCTTCTCCAAAGGTTGCAGAAACGCCATACTTCCGCGGTGACAGGGAGCATTTCAGTCAGGTTAGGAGTTCAGGGCCCAGAAAGGATATGTTGCCTTTCAACATCTTACATAAAGCAGCTTAGCAGAAAACATCTGAATAAGCTCGAAGGAACAATTCTAAATTCTCAGGTGTGGCTTCTAATGACGCCACAACAAAAGATATAAGCCTTTTAGGTAAGTGGTTTTAAATGAAGAGATTCCAGGAAGCCAGATAAGGCACTGTATACTTAAGTCACTGGCCAACTGAGGCTTATGCTCTAATCTCTGGTTGGAAGTGCGGTCTGGTGTGAAGAGTAAACTACCGTGAAGGGCCTCTTCAATTGAGAACCAAATAAACAGGGTACACCTATAATGAATGGCAATATAGTGTAAAAACCTCTTCTTAGACTTCATTGTTTATATGCATCTCCAGATGAATATATATGTACATGAGGATTCACAATGTCATATTATTTGACAATAAACTGATACTTTCCTTTGAAACAAACTTATTTTGCTTATCACAGAAAATGGCTGCAAAAGCAAAGATAAAGGTGACAACTGTAAGGAAAAACAAAAGCAGGCAGACTGTCTTCCCACAGTAGAGTCAAAGTTAATCAGTTCATCATATAGTAAAATCTAGATCATTCTAACATGACAAAATTCACAGGGCACCACGCATCTTCGCTGCGGCATTACAACTTGGCTTAAACAACGCTCATTTATTTTAGAATTGGTTGCTTCGCTTATGACTTTGACCAGAAGCTTCTGTTTCTTGGTGGAAAAGCACAGAGTATTTTCTAGAATATAACACCACGTCTATGTTGCAATGTATCACAGCAAACTAGCTCAGTCTGATCCTGAGTTATTTCTCTATGTGTTCTCCCCAAAAAGGAGAGGTATCTGCAACAATCTGAAAAAAGCACAAAGAAATTAAGACCCAAATAAAGTAATGCTCACAACTCCAACAGTTAAGAGAGAAAAAGTTTCACTTTGTTATTTTAATGTTAATAGCTGCCACTTTTTAAAAAGTGCTATCAAGTCAGCGTGAGTTTCTTTTTTTAAGGGTGAGTTCACAGTAAAAACTAATTAACTGCCAAGAATGAGATAGGTTTCAAAAATACAATTCTACTCATCAAATGCTGGTTTCCGTTTATTTCCTCTATACATTAACTTTAAGACTGTTCATTCCTAATCTGAGAATCTGTAAATATGGTTAGACCAGGGCAAAGAATATTTAAGTATTATTTTAAGACATACAATGATTATCTTAAATAATGCTGAATTGAAATTTATCTTGTTTAAATTGTAAATATGGTCTATCACTTCTAATACTTTGAGGTCTGTGCAATACTAGACATAAAAAAACAGCAATAGGGGCTTCCCTTGTGGCGCAGTGGTTGAGAGTCCGCCTGCCGATACAGGGGACACGGGTTCGTGCCCTGGTCCGGGAGGATCCCACATGCCGCGGAGCGGCTGGGCCCATGAGCCATGGTCGCTGAGCCTGCGCGTCCGGAGCCTGTGCTCCGCAAAGGGAGAGGCCACAGCAGTGAGAGGCCCACACACCTCAAAAACAAAACAAAACAAAAAAACAGCAATAAATCTGAGCTACTATATGGTGTTTGTCGTTGCTACACATATGTGTGTTTCTGTATCTGTGCTTAATAAAATATACACTACATTGCTTTCTTTTTCTGCAGTTTAGAATTGTATTACTCGCAATAAATTCTCTCACCATCTGCATGAAATTCTATGGTAAATACCCATTTCACATACTGACATATACGAGTGTGGAGTGAGTAAACCCTCTGGACGGGAGCGACAAGAGTAAAGCTGACAGAAACAAAGTCAGGTAAGAAGCAATCCTAATTTTGGTGTTGGTGTGGGATGTTCTACACTACCCCACAGTTAAAATGATGTTTAAACTGGGTTACTCTAAAATGACTCCATGTAGCTCTTCTACTAGGGATTGTAAGCTCCCTGGAGCAAGCATCTTATTCTTTTTGTGACCCTAGTACAACACCTGGCAGAAGGGCACACTTGATTTTAAACCTTGTTGGATAAATGAGTAATCTCTAAGAATAAGCTAATAAAAATGAGAACAGGAAAGTTTTGCTGAAAATGGAAGAGTGAGGAGTTTGATCACAGCAAACCCTGGCGTAACAAACCTTCCTTTCTTAAATTAGTAGAAGTTACCATTTTACAGTTTCTCCTCAAAAGCCAAGAATCTTCATTAGAAAGCAGAGATGGTGGGGTCAGGACGTACTGAGAGCTATACAAAGTCAGATTCTATCCCTGGCCTCCAGGGCTGAATCGAAAATGAACCGCATGTACAACAGAATAATTGACAGATTTAGGTAACTGTAAATATTATTAAAGAACCTATAGGCTAAGGGGTTAAAGTGGCAATGGAGCAAGAGTTTCTGGAAGGGGGACAGATCGCTTTTGACGAATAAGCACACTTTCAATGAAAGCGACAGAAGTAGGTCACAATGAGTAAGTGAATTTTCCACTGACTCATTTCCACATGTATCATGGGGCAGCAAAGGATACCAGTGATCTAATTCTCCAACTGGAAGAGCTGCACAAATCAGTACTCTAACAAAAGAAGTTGGAATTAATACTGCCTCGGCAGGGAGAACCGCCGTCCTGACCTAGGAACAGGTTAGTAGGCAGGAAGGTCAACAGGCCTGACAAATAATAGGCACTTAATAAAAATCCTCATGTATTCAGAAAATCTAACAACTTAGACTGTAAGCACAGGAGAGTAAGGTGATTCCTGTGCTTTCTCCAGCTAAAGATCGGTTCAATCAGGTTTAATGGGATTCCACCAGTTAACATATTCAGTAAATCTTCACTAAGTCTGCATGCAGTTTTTCAGTTTTTAACTTTGAATGCAAAAAGCCTCTATTTTAGGTTTGATAGGAACCCACACTGGCCAATTATTTTTAAATACAAATTCATTTATTTTAGTGCAAATGGAGCATACCATTGTAAATGTCAAATAGTCACCATCCATTATGATAATAGGGCCCAGCCAACTTACCAACTTATTCAAAGTTCACTGCATGAATGATCAGAGCTCTCGGTCCCCAGACAGACCTTAAAATATGTCCTTATTAAAAAATTCAAAAGCAATAAATCAGGTTAAAGAGGTGACAAGAGATGACCCTCGTCTGCCATCTCTTCCAGGAAATGCCCAGTGCTTTCTGCTGGACCAGCCAGAAAGCTGACGGCTTCTCTGCCCGTGCACAGGACACCAGGATGGGATACAAGTACCATGGAGACTGATGGTCTCCATCTACCAGGAACTTACATTGAAAAAAGAACAAACATACTTTTCTTACTCCTACCCTTTTCCCCATATGAGGAAACATGCTTTCCTTCTAAAACTTCCACCATTCTGTCCACCTCATTCTTCCTCTACGTGGACCTAGAAATCATACTGCCAACAGAGCATTTTTAAATGGAAAATGCTCTTTGTTTCTGTCAAGAAAAATAGAACAAAAAAGCAAAGCAAAACTGAACAATCAAAAAAACACTATCATTATGCCACAGAATTTTGCAACTTCAATTTTCTACTCAACTCCTATTGTCTCTTTCCATCCTTATTTCTTTTGTCTTAGAGACACAATACACAGGATGGTGAGGTTCCCCAAAATACTTTTTTTCTTCCGGTTTTATTGAGATATAACTGACACACAGCACTGTGTAAGCTTAATGTGTACAGCATAAAGATTTGACTTACACACATCATGAAGTATCATAATAAGCTAAGTGAACATGTGAACCTCCATCATCTCACACAGATACAGAATTAAAGAAATAAAAAATTTTTTTTTCCTGTGAAGAGAACTCTTAGGCTTTACTCTCTTAACATCTTTCATATATAACATACAGCAGTGTTCATTACATGTATCATGTTGTACATTATGTCCTTAGTACTTATTTACCTTATAACAGGAACTATGTACAGTACACTTTGACTACCTTCATCCAATTCACCCTCCCCCTACTCCCCACCTCTGGTAACCACAAATCTCATCTCTTTTTCTGAGTTTGTCTGTTTGTTTTTGAAGTATAATTGACCTATGTTAGTTCCTGTTACATATTTCTATACATTTCAAACTGATCACCATGATAAGTCTACTTACGATGTGTCAACGTACAAAGATCTCACACTGTTACTGATATTTCCCACACTGGGTATTTTATACCCGTGACTCATTTATTTTCAACTGGAAGTTTGTACCTCTTAATCTCCCTCACCTATTTTTTTCCTCATCCCAGTCCCCTCCCCTCTGGCAACCACTTGTTTGTTCTCTGCTATCTATAACTGTTTCTTTTTTGTTCATTTCTTTTGTTTTTTTAGATTCAACACATAAGTGAAATCATACAGTATTTGTCTTTCTTAGCATAGGAAACTATCAATAAAACAAAAAGGCCACCTACTGAATGGGAGAAGATATTTGCAAATGACATAGACGATAAGGAGTTTATACCCAAAATACAGAAAGAACTGAACATCAAAAAAACAAACAGCTTGATTGAAAAATGGACAGAGGATCTGAATAGATATTTTTCCAAGGAAGACATACAGATGGTCAACAGGCAAATGAAAAGATGCTCACCGTCACTAACCATGAAGGAAATGCAAATCAAAACCACAGTGAGATACCCCCTTACACCTGTCAGAATGGCCATCATCAAAAAGACAACAAATACGAGTTGGAGAGGATGTGGAGAAAAGGGAACCCTCGTGCACTGTTGGTAGGATGTAAATTGGTGCAACCACTATGGAAAACAGTATGGAGATTCTTCAAAAATTTTTAAAAGAACTATCACATGATCCAGCAATTCCACTCCTGGCTACTTATCCAAAGAAAACAAAAACACTAATTTGAAAAAATATAGCATTTCTATGCTCATTGCAGCATTATTTACAATAGTCAAGATATGGACTGTATACAGCACTAAGAAAAGAATCTGAAAAAGAATATATATATATATATATATATATATCTGAATCAGTGTGCTGCACACCTGAAACTAACATTGTAAATCAACTATACTTCGACGAAAATAAAAAATATGGAAGCGACCCAACCTCAGTGCCCATCAATAGATGATAAAGAAGATGTGATTACATATATATATATGCACCATAAAAAAGAATGAAATCTTGCCATTTGTGACAACATAGATGGTCCCCAATATACTTTTTTAAAAATAGATTTATTTATTTATTTATTTCTGGCTGCGTTGGGTCTTCGTTGCTGCATGCGGGCTTCCTCTGGTTGCGGCGGGTGGGGGCTACTCTTTGTTGAGGTGCGCGGGCTTCTCATTACAGTGGCTTCTCTTTGGTGTGGAACACGGGCTCTAGGTATGCGGGCTGCAGTAGTTGTGGCACGTGGGCTCAGTAGTTGTGGCTCACGGTCTTAGTTGCTCTGCGGCATATGGGATCTTCCTGGACCAGTGCTTGAACCCATGTCCCCTGCATTGGCAGGTGGATTCTTAACCACTGTGCCACCAGAGAAGTCCCCTATACTTTTAACTATAAGGAAAATTCCAGAATTACCATGAAACTTCAGTAGTTATGGCTTCTCCTATGACCAAAGAAACTTAGATCTCAAACACTATTCCAAAGTAAAAGAAAACACACATGTCTATGGAAAAGATAAATACATGGTTCTGTGGCTTGTCCTGCATAGAAAACACTACCTAAACCATCTACGAATCATCTCCATTTTGCTAGGGAAAAGACAAGGCCCAAAATATTAGATTCAGTCCCTGGGTCTAGGCAGCTCTAAAAACTTGAGACTCCCGGAAGAGGAATACTCAACACTAAGTAACTTTGGCGCTTGCCATTAATCTTTCTGTGGATGACTCTCAAAACCCAACCTGGAACTCCTTCCTAGTTCCAGACTCTTGTATCCAACAGTCAGCTGCACATCTCCACGTGGCTGTCTACAGAAGCTCCAATTCAGTGAGTCCCCAACTGAAATGATCATCATTACCCCACCTGCCCTGCTTCCTGTGTCTCCAATTTCAGGGATCGGTACCGTTACCCAACAGCCTAAAGCAGAAATAAGGGCACAAACCCTTTGGCCTTCCTCATTCTAATCACTCAACTGGTCATCTGGTCCTGTGGGTTTCATCTCCCTTCACCCTCACAGCCCCCAACCTGGTCATGGTATCATCACCATCTCTGACCTGGAAGCTTGCTGAAGAATGCTCTAACTGAACTCCCAGCCACCTCCTTGTCCAATTCCAACTCATCCTCCACTGCCAGAAATCTTCCCAATGGGCAAAGGTGATCTTATCACTGCTCTGTGTACAACCCTTCAGTGGTTCCTCTTGCTCACAGGGTAAATTCCAGGCTTCTAATTATCACTCTCATCAAAATTTTTCAACTCTCGCTCCAAGGTCTCTTTGTACAGGTATGTGTCTCTTTGCATGGAATATTCTCTTCCATCTTTCACTAACTAACCAACCTACTTAACTTTCCTGAAAGCCCACTCTCTGTTACATGTCCCTGAGATGCTCTCAAAACTCTTTGTATTCCCACCACCACAACATGGCTAAGAGTGGGTAAGCACAGACATATAATCACACACAGGGTTGTAAATTCTTCTTGATCCTTTGTGTCCTCCTCTCTCCCTACCCACCCCACTGCATTCCCCATGAAACTGCAAGCTTTCAAGAGGGCTGGAAACACCTGCCTCTTTCACCACTGCCTCCCCAGCACAATGCCTGACATAAAGAAGGTGCTCAGCTATTATTTACTGAATTCATGAACAAAGAGATGCAGAGGATGGAGAGCAGACCGCACCCAGCTCCACAGTCCAAGCCTCATCTCCCAAGTGAAATCTCCCCTGCTTTCAGCACATCTTAAACTCAGAAGTCACCACGACAATAGATCTGACACTAAGGGGTGGCTTCCATGAAGTAAGGATGTTTCATACCTGAAGTGCTTAAAACAAACTGGGAGTCAAACAACTCCTTCATCCAACTCTCTATTCACTGACAATCCATAAACCTTCTTTGGCCCAAAAACTCCCATGCAGAAAAGGCTTATCATTCTTAGGGAGTGTAGAGCTTCTACTTTCCACGCTGATAGGTCAAGTTTTTATTTGGAATGATCTAAAGAAAAATAGAAAGAGGTTCCCTCATCTTTCATGCAGGTCTATGGGTAGAGGCAACTATGCATTCAGGCACCATATCTAAGAGCCCATTACTAAATAGGGTTTCCTTTTGGAGTTAGACCATTAGCCCATAGAGACGCCGTGATGTACACAACACATATGCATTCATCTGTGGGTGTGTACAGGGATATGCATACAGCTAGAGTTAACTTTGCTTCCATGGCACAGTTGGGACTCTGATGAGAATAAAGCATACATGTATGAGCTACTGGTCAAGAAAGATATATTTTACTTTGTTTTTGTTAATAACTATACATTTCAATGAGTTCTGTACTACAAATAAATGTGAACAGTAGTCAAACCATCTATCTTAGTACAACATTAAAGTAAAAAACTGCTATATTCTATACTAATTATCTGAATCACATCATTAAATATGTAGATAAATATCCTTACACTTCTTCGGGCAATAACTCTGATAATTTACAATAATTACGTAAACATGCCTTCCTGATGAAGATAACTTTTAATAATCTTATGTACCAACATTAAAATAGGATATATTATAGTTATTCTACTTTTCATATTTAACATGATCTATTTGCATTTTCACAAATAAAGGTAACTGGCTAATTTAAACCCAATTTCTTTTCACAGGGAGTTCACCTGCATTCGCATTCAGAATTAAAATATAAGGTGAAGTCCAAAGATAAGGAGGGAAGGAGTCCTTACCATCCACATCTGTGTCAACTCCGCGAGTCACTGAAAAATGATGGATTGTTTTTCTCATCTCTTTTGAACATAATTCTGTGGTCTCAAGTATTACAGGAGGGAAAAATGTGCCTAAGGGGCTATGATTTACAATTATTCTGTTTCATGATGATTAGCATAAACGACCATGATAGAAAATTGCATGCAAACCCTAGAAGTCAATAAAAGATATTGATCCATAGCAACACCTGAAGGAGGAAAAATTGCTTACTGCCTATGCTTCAAGCTTCCTATCTAATTTGGTAGAGGATGTTTTAACCTGAAAATGAGTCCACGTTTAAAAAGCATTTTTATGGCCACATGAATTACCTTTCACACAAGTAAATGGACAAATCAAATCACAACACTTTGCTCCACTCCTAGGTCTATTAGCCTAAGAGTTTGAACCCAGATTAATGCAGAGGCATTTATAATGCAACTGCAAAGCCAAAAAGAATCTCTCTTTCCATTTGCAACCAATATTGTGAAATGATGCTGAATTAGGCAAGTGGTGTGACATGTAAAAGCATTTATAGTTCTCTTCCCCCCCCAAAAAATAATTTTCTCTCCAAAATGCAAAGTTGAAGGGGGTAGGTAGGTAATGAGAAGAAATGACTTCCATTTTCTGAAAGAATCAGGATGAATTTTGCTTGCCACTCCTCTTATGTAGAACATACTTAGACCTTCATGATTAAAACACTTAGAAAGTCTAGGAAAGAAAACAACTTCAAGACAAGTAAATGAGAAGTGTTTTATCACTACTATTCCTTAACTTCTTTTTATTTCAAAGATCTTACTTTCCAGCTGGGCAATACAATTCCAGCCTGGTAAGTAGGTAGGCGCAGCACACGATTTCTGTGTGTTCATGCCCTACTTAATTAGGGGAAGACATGTGGTTATGACAAAGAGATGGCGATGCTCTGATGGCAAGATGCTGGAAGATTCAGGTTCCTCTAATGTAAGTAAAGGACACAGCTTAATACACATAGAACAGCAATACAGTCGCATTCCCACAAGCCCTGGTTTTTGGGTCCCTCCAAAGGGAAACGACCAGGGTGACAACTGTTTCTACCATTCCCGTGTTATTGTTTCCTGAGCTTCCTAGCTACATGCTAAATTAAAGCAACATATGAAACACAGGGAATTTCTCACTGTTTACTTATCAGGTAATTACTAGGTGAATCAAAGGTTACTTTTCTGGCATAACATCCCCTTAATTATGCCAGCGCCCCAAATCAGTGTTCTGATAAACTCAAGAGGCCATCTGTGTCAGCCTTTCTCTGTACTACTAGAGTCTAAGCTGCCAGGGATGGCAGTGAGCTTCTGGATCTAGCTATTCCTGACCTCCACAGAATCCATGGACATCTAAGAGATCTATGAATAGAATTTAATGAGTCTACAAACTTGGACTGTTTTGTGGTTTTTCACTAACCACAAACTGAAATGTATCATTTCCTTCGTGTACATTCACAGCATTAGCGTTCCTTTTGATTTTGTTGTCAATAGAAATCACATATGTTTTCATATCATGGTACAGTTGCTGCAGATACATTAAAAAATCATTTATACTCATTACCACTTCAAAATTATGGTAGTTAGTAGACCCACCTCTAGACCTTGATATCTGATGTGCTAGTAAAGAATCACAAAAATCCCCAATTTCTAATGTTTTCATGATGATTTCAATATAACTGGCTTCCTTTATAATTCTATACATTTTATTTTATGCACTTAAAAACATTATTCAGAAAAGTGGTTCAAAGGCTTCACCATACTGCCAATGGAATCCAGAATTTTAAAAACAGGTAAGCAGTAGAGGGCCCAGGAAATCTTGCTAACATCACATGGCTTGTTGGTGGCAGAAATGTGACTAGAAACAAGACCCCGTAACTTCATTGCTCGTAGAGTCCTTTACAGCTGCGGCTTGAAATGACCCAAGTGTGGTCACGTGCCACCATGTAATTGTTGGCTTCTCAAAGATCCTCCTACAAATGTCTAACTAGATCAAGGCCCAGAGATTGTAGTTTGCTGGGAAAGATGAGGTATATTTGCTGAAAGCCAGATCTATCATATACAAGTTTTTCTAAGACTTTTATCTCACTCTTTTTCCAGAGACTGAAGTCACAGCTCTGAGCATGGATTGAAGCTGAGCTGTAAGAAAATATATACGCAATGGAATATGGAACACAGAACACTCATAAATCCTTTAGAGTATCTGTTGAACCTTCGTATTCACGAGAATCCCTAATCTCCACACAGGACATTTCTAATTGAACGATGCCCTTGCTCTATTCAGCCTAGTCCCCACAAACTTTATATGCCATCTATGAGGTGGCATTTAGGTGATTCCAGGTGTTCGTCAATAGCATACTTTGTACCAAAGGGTAGATATGGCTATGTATCGGTGGTCATTGATGAGCCCGCCAAGTACTAGCTGAGGGAGGGGAAATTATCAAACTCAAAAAAAGCTAGTGCTGCCCAAGGTCACAGTATGGAGACTCAATCTTATTTCACACACAAATCAGATCAATTGAAGATGGAAATGCATAATACATTAGACAAACAGTTTCAAACCTTGATAAAAGTAGACCTTGGAATGTGCATTAACAGCAGTTTGCAATAAATAATGTTTCACGTTTGAACATTAAATGTGTTGATGAGAGAAAACAAATAAAAAAAATATCCAATTGCTTTCCTGAAATATTGATGACAGCACCGTAAAAGTTCAGAGCAATAATAAAACTCCAGGAGTTATTTGCTCCTATAACAGTGTCTTTTACCCTATACCTCGCCTCTGCTGCCTGCCTCCCTCTAATTCCCAAGTTCCACAGAAGGAATTTTGATTCTTTTAGAAGCTTTTCATCCTAAAGCATATGCAATGTTCATTCCAGACCTGAATCTGGTGATGATATACCCTCCTGTCATTTTTTTTTTTTTTTTTTTGCTAGAGAAAATATGGAACACCAGGCCGCCAATCTAGCAATAACGTACCATGTGATATGAGAGTCACAAACTTGGAAGGAACCTCAAGTAGACATAAAAGCTACTTGGCACTATGTATCAAAATTCATAAACATGTTCATGTCTCTTTGGCCTAGAAATCTCTATTGTGGGAATTTATCCTAAGGAAATAGCTCCGAAAGACAGAAAAAGCTGGTATGCTCGGATATGCTCACTGTGGAGTGCTTTCATTCAATAAACCTTTATTAAGTGCCTATTATGTACCAGGCACTAGGCTGGCACAAAGTCTGTGCTTCAAGGCATTCACAATCAGCTGGGAATTCAGAGAAGTATACACAGAATTATGACATGTTGGGAAAAATGCTAACGGGCCTGTACAGAAGCACTAAAAACACTAAAATGTGCTGGAATAGGAAGGCAAAGAGTCAAGGAGGACTTTACAAAATCTTAGATAATGCTTTTAAAATTTATTCCCAACGTTATTTTTAAAGACACAGGGAATGTTAAAATGTTTTAAAAATCCCTTTACTATTCTGAAAAAATTTCCTCAATACATTTTTTTTTTTTGCAGTACGCGGGCCTCTCACTGTTGTGGCCTCTCCCATTGCAGAGCACAGGCTCTGGACGCACAGGCTCAGCGGCCATGGCTCACGGGCCCAGCCGCTCCGCGGCATGTGCGATCTTCCCGGACCGGGACACGAACCCGCGTCCCCTGCATCGGCAGGCGGACTCTCAACCACTGCGCCACCAGGGAAGCCCCTCAATACATTTTTAAAAATAAAAAATAACAAGAAAGCCTAACAGCCCTTAAGAGCTTTTAGAGGCCCTCAATCTTTCTCTCAACCACATGTGGGAGGTGGGGTGTAGCCATCGATTGCTAAGTCCTCACTGGGCACATGCCACCAGTCTATTCCCCGTCTTAGTCTTCTATCACACACCAGGGTGTCATCAAAACTGCGGAAGAACCCTGAGTTCATTTGGCTTAAAACACAAAACAAAATAAGCCCCAAATTTTATCACTCCTGTGAGAAGTTTCTCTTTCAAACAGCCCAGGGTCGCTGCAGAAAACTCCCGCTATAGGAATCAAGAAGGTCCTTTGCTAAAGACAGCATTTATAATGTGTTATGATTTTTAGTGTATTTAGAAATGAAAACAATTCCACGGTTTGACGGGCTGTGTTGGGAAACTTTTGAAGAAGTATAGGTTGGACACACCTATTAATTCATTGGGAGAAATAATTCAAGCTAAATTGGACATGCTGCAATCTAAAGAGCAATGACTTTATTTACACTTGGATTAGAGAAAACTCTCTTCCTGTAACATGCACGACACCCAATGCAAGTCCAGGCACGCTATATCCACATCAGGGTGTGGGAGCCATGGAGATGCCTCTCTCAGCATGTTCTGGCCTGAGTCATGGCTCAAGGTTTGGCCATACTCCAGAAGCGGACAGGGGCTTTAGAAGAATCACTAGAGAAGGCCACCCCAGAACCGCCTTTCTTTAAAGAGTGCCTACAGGAAAAGACTGCACTTGAAATAATCCATGGGAAGAAGGTGAAATGAACATTTACTGAGTGCCTATAGTTGCGAGGCATTGCCCTAGGCCCCGGTTTGGCAAAGATTTTCTGTAGAGGGCCAGATAGTACAGTACATGTTTTTGGCTTTGCAGGCCACAGTCTCATGTTACAACTACTGGATTATACTGTTGTAGTACCAGCAGTCATAGATAATATCTAACTGAACTGGGGCGGCTGAGTTCTAATAAAACTTTATGTATAAAAACAAGTGATAGGCTGAATTTGGCCTATAGAATGTATCTTGTCTATCCCTGATCTAAATGTTTTACAATTTATCTTATTTAAGGCACAAAAAAAGATTTGTTGGCTATTCTTCCTACTTAAAGATGAGGAAACCAAGTATTAGAGGTAAGTTTACCTGCCGAAATCACACGTCTAGTTTGTCACAGAGTCAGAATTCCAACCAAGGTCTCCCTGCCCCAAAGTCTGAACTCTTTCTACTATAGGAACAGGGTCTGTTAGGATAAATACAGATAAGGAAGAACAGCCAATGTGAAGGAAAGAGAAAAAAAAGTCAAGTCTAAATCCTTTCTTTCATTTAACATTAACCAATCTATGCCCGACTATGACAGCAAAAATGCTGGTAAACAGAGTTACAGGTAAAACATTCCTCCCAAGAGAAGCTTCTGGAATATTCAGTACTGAACTCCTTCATAACCATAAGGGAAAAGGAAGCAAATTCTGTATTATAATGTGTCAGATTATGGCAAAGCTATAAGGTAGTCACACTCCTAGAATTCCAAACCGTCCTGAGAGGATTTTGTAAAATAACCTCACTGATATTCACATATTCAGTAATTCATTCATTCCATGCCCAGACAGCACACTTTATAAGTGCTTAAAAAAAGGACATGGTACTTGGTACTTCAGGAACTTTGAGTTGGAGGCAACACACAGCTCTAAATAGTTAACTACCTGTTGATATCAATTGCCACTGAGTATAGGGGTGATGCACACAGCTCAAATCGAGAGAAAACAGGCAATAAATATGAGTGTGCTTCTTCTCCTGGTTGAACCTTATTCAAGGTTCTCCCTCCTTTTATTCCCCTTGAGAAATGAAAGATTCTGCTTTTAACACCGTTGTCCTAATTTGGAGACCAGGTTCCAAGTTGCTTACTAGCTTGAAACTTTGGTACCTAGGCATCAACTCCCTCATCTTACAATGAGGGGGGTTGACTAGATGTTTCTGAAGCCTCTTCCAAGTTAAGGCTTCTATGAATCAGTTTCTTAAAATATGATTCTGTAATGTCCAACTTAAAACAAAGGACCCTGGATGAAACTTAGATGTCCAGATATTTTAATCCATGACATAGGGTTTTTACATCCTTTGAGGAAGAAAAAGTTTCAATTTCTAAAACCACCTCCCTTAAAAAGCAGAAAGTGTCACTTAGAGAGTTGCACAATTTAGTTCTGAAAATTAAATGATGATTTTCCCCAAAGGACAGAGGGGAAAGGAAAATGTGGAGCAGATGGATTCATTGTTCCCCTATGGAGAAAAAAATATTTCTACACCTTGCAAAAATATATTAATTGGCCTGCCATCTGGCAAGCCTGCTCACACACATAAGGGATAAAGTTTAGATCTTGAGGTTTAACATTTAAGCCTGTGGGGAGATGTTAATTGGAATCCGAGTTAGCAGGAATATTTTTAAAGGGAACATTTCAAAAGAGATCTGAATATAGGGGGAAAAAAACAGAACCTAAAATGTGAGACCATCCAAGGTGACATCACAGGTGTCCATGACCTCAGTCCCACTCTGCACACCAGTGAGCTGTTGTGGACACTCCCACAGTTAGGTGAGGCTGTGCATTAGCAGGGCAGCTTTCACAGCATGATTTTGAATGCTTCCCCACAACTTTACAAACAACCCCCCACCCATACCTTCTTGTACATTACAAACATTTTTCAAAATTTCTGGAAATCTTACCATTGTAAAGGTGGGTGTTTAAAAGAACCTCTTTAAGGGGAAAAGAAAACTCATCAAACAGGAGGTTCAATAAAATATGAGTTTTGTGGTGTGTACATGCACATGTGTGCACACATACGCCCAGAAAAAAACACGTGGAAGGATAAACCCATATTTTTCATAGTGGTTATATCTGAGCACTAGAATTTGGGGTGTGTTTTTTTTACAGCTGTTCATATTTTCTCCATTCTTTGTCTTAGGCATAAGTTTAAAATTTTCTTCTCAAAGCTATATGCATTCCACTGAAATTAAAATATAATGAAAATCATGAAAAGACATGATAACTTATTTTACAAAGCAAATGAAGTATCTTGAATTTATCTTTTGTAAAATGCATGTGTTGGTCTGTCTTCACGTGCACTGAAAAACTCCATGCTTCCTTCTGGATCTCTATATTTTCCAACAACCATAATCAATGTCTTAAATTACACGGCTTCCAAGTCTTCCACCTCATGGCTCTGTTTCCTTCCGCAATAAACAACCCCAAATTATTTATAACCATTTCCTGCTAGTAGAATTTGTTTATCTGGTTTCTTAAAACTTCTTCACCTATGTAGCATCAAAGGGGCTATTATACAGTAAGACTGGACCACGCAATTTAGGTAGTTTAAGCTTCTCTTTCGAGTATCTCATTCTGATGCCTTTTCCTGGTACCTACTTGACATTACCAACCATGTAATCAAACTATGTGTTAACCATCTTCCTCATCAAAATGATTTTTTAAAAGGATGACACAATGTAACACCGTATCCTGCCTGGCATCCTGGAATAGAAAAAGGACACTGGGGCACAACTAGGCAAAACATAATAAAATATGGAGTCAATTTTTAAAAGGCAGGGGGTGGACAAGGGAGAGCAAAACAAAACATCTTATTCTACTCCTTTATTAGCGTTATCAAACAATGAAAAAGTACCTAAAACTTTCTAAGGTTTCTAAGTTTCTTAAGTTTCTAAGACTTTCTATATCCTAATTGTGGTGATAACTTGTCAAAATTCATAGAACTGCTCACTTATAAAGGATAGTTTTACTGTATGTAAACTGTATCTTCATAAACCGTGTCAAAAACAAAACAAAACAAAGCACATCTAGCTGCCTGGACTTTTTCTAGAGTGAGTAAATTAAGGTGGTAAACCCTGTGTCAGTACGAATCTGGATTAGTGGCCGTGATAAACACCTCCTTCAATATTTAAAAAAGAGCACCTGAAGGAAAGACTTTTTTTTACTCCATCCTTAGTAAGGAGCAGCCATTTCTCAAAAGCAGCTCACATACTGCACCACTGAGAGCTAAGACATGGCCAGTGAAGGATTTTTGTGGTTTAGAGAATTCTGGATGCAATGTTTATGACTTTTGCATGTTGTAGATTGTTCATACTTTATTCTCATACAATTGTTTTAAGCATAGCAAAGCAGTCTTAGTTCTCTAAATACAATGATCTTCACAGAGTCTTAAATACTTAAATATGTATTTAAGTCTCATCAAACATCTCTCTAAAAATGTAGTTAGCATCAGCATATTTGTAGTTAGCATTAGCACATTCAAGAGAAATTACTGTAGTTTTAAAACGTGAAGAAGCCTGTAAGCAATTCAGCTCTAAAATCCCAACAGCTCTTTCCTGACATTCCCACTGTACTGCCATGTAAGATGCGAGAACTTTTGTCCCTTCTATGAAATGGACTATACGCTCTACTACAAGATCGGCAAGGATTTTGAGATGAGTGCATAATAAATACACTCATGTGAATGCACAGGATTTCATAATACGTAGAGAGAAATCTCAGCAAAATAAGCACGGGTGCAGTGTAGTGCTATTTATTCAAAAGGCCTCTAAGATAGCAGCTATTCAGAGCTACCCCATAAGTGAAACCTCAATTTCAAAAGCACAAGCCCACTCAAACACCATTATAAACTGTGATACTTTACGATGGGGAAATTACAGGAGAATATATATACAATTTCCACTAATGGGAAAGAGAATCAGCAGGTGGCATTTTAAAACAAAGTAAAACCTACTTCTGTTTTTCACTCTCTTCCCTCAGACAGCAGGTGGCATTTCTATAGCAAAGATCAAGATTACCAGCGCTCAATATTCCACAAATACCTTTGAATTGCCAGGAGGCTGCTGTGTGATAAAAATTAAGTGACTAAAATCTTACTTTACAAATATTATTTTCAATAATTAGAATATTGTTGGAGCTGTATTTCCTTTGGAGGTAGGGCAGTGCAGTTACACCTTTATCTGGATTTACCATGTACTACTGGTAATTTGGGGACAATTAATTAACTTCTCTAAGCCTCAATTTTTTCATCTGTATAACAGGTATTATATATACCATTAAATGAGACAACATGCACCAAACGACCTCAACAGATATTCTTCCTCTCCCTCCTCCTGTGCTGATGTTGGTAGATCTCCTACTGGTTATTACACGTTACCGTAATTATCTGTCAGCATCACTTTCTAACCCCACTAGATTAAGCTACTTGAACAAAAGGACCATGTCATATATACCTTTGTTTCCCAGGTGATAATCATAGTCCTGGTCACATAAAAGGTACTCAATAAATATGCGGTACATAAATGAATAAATAAGGCAATGCGATAAATCCACAGGCTTTGCCCACAGAAGTCAGACAGAGTCAAACTAGGTTATTAGGTTATCAGGTTTCAGAAGGTGATTCAGCCTCATCCATGAGCCACAAAGCAGAAAAAAGGATCACACAAAGATACATAGCTCATAAATAAGCCCCTCCAAGTATTTTTAAATGTAATCAACTTCCCATGTTTCAGAGGTTAATCCCTCTTGGCTTCTGGTTTCTCTATTTTTTGGCCCAGTTTATAAACACTTGACTTCTCTTTAGTGCTTTTAAGGCAGCCAAAGACAAGGAATTGAAAGAGAAGCTGCATGGCCTTCAGGACCGGGGGCTGCCCCCTCTCAATCCAATCCCTAATACATCTTATGACTAGAAGGCAAAAACAAAACAAAGCAAAGCAAACCAAAATCATTCCAGTCTAGCATGACTTAACATAGAGTTTAAGATATATATACACACCTGGAACTTCCCAACAAAATCCATAAATGTTGGGCCATGAATCCCCTCCAAACATGTTAGTTTCTTATTAAATAGATTTGAAATCAAACCTGTTAAGTGGCTGAAGGAGCAGCTACAAGCCACTGCTTGTGGGACACACCTAAAAGAATGGAAGGTTTGAAAAGCGAAGCTTGTTTCCTCGGCTCCAGGCTGGGCATTTCACTTACATGGGAACTAGAAAACTGGCTTAAAATGAGAACTATAATCTTTCTGGAACAATAGGTCATGACGAGCTTCCTTAATGCCAAAATAAGTGTTCAGAAGTGACTTCTGCTAACTGAAAGAAAGTGTAAAGGGCATATATATTTACTCTGGCTTGAATACAACATTTCTGAATATGTCTATCAGTGCCAAGAGTCAGAACACTTTTCTTTATGGATTTCAAACCTGGGACCCATTAAACGGAATGTTTGTATTCCTCCTGAGGGATGCCATCAGAAAGTTGCATCATATTAATATCTAACCAGTGCAAGTATTTGTACCTTTTGATCCCAAGATCACCCTAGGTCTTACATGAAAAGGTAGAATAATTTTAAGGTTAAGCCTCAGAAGGTAAAATAAACCACAATTTCTCTTGTTTAAAGAGTTTTTTTTTTTTTTTAAAGAAGCAATCAAATGATAAGTAATCAATAACAATTTCAGAGAAAACTGAAGTCTGCCTGCCAAGAGGGCATCTTGGCAGTAGCGATGCTGGTAAAAATGACATCAAAATCACTAAGATCCAAGAACTGCACTGAAGGAAGCAGAGCTCTGATCTTGAGCCTGGATTCCTATTTTAAGGAGGCTTATAGAAACCACTACTGATTTTTCACCTTAAAAATCCTAGCTTTCGGGCTTCCCTGGTGGCGCAGTGGTTGAGAGCCCGCCTGCCGATGCAGGGGACAGGGGCTCGTGCCCCGGTCCGGGAAGATCCCACATGCCGCGGAGCGGCTGGGCCCGTGAGCCATGGCTGCTAAGCCTGCGCGTCCGGAGCCTGTGCTCCGCAACGGGAGAGGCCACAACAGTGAGAGGCCCGCGTACCGCAAAAAAAAAAAAAAAATCCTAGCTTTCCATGGCTAACTTATCTAAAATTGACAGGAGTCACCTATTGAGAAAGAACAGTACATACAAAGTTCACAGGTCATATAGTAAAAATGAGGTAACTTTTATTCCTTACTAATTCTGTGGTCCAAACATCTAACCCCAGACATCAAATCCTAAAACAGACAGGAAATTATAATTCATAAACATACTGGCTCATTTTGCAGAATCCTCATCAACAACTATGACCTAAAGCACCCCTGAACTATCCCACACTCTACCTGTCCCACCATGGCCATTTGAAGCAAAAATTAAAAATTCCTTTGCTTGGGGACCTATCGTTTATGGAAAATGCAAATTCACAGTCATCCATTCAACCTGCCAAGTCAGGTGAGTGTGCCTATCAGCTGTCTTGCCACCTGTCTGCCCTTTGGAGCAGTTAAGCAAGGGTAGGCTAATTTTACAGTGAACTATTTTTTGGATTAGCAAGTAATTTATGTTTATATACGTGGGTCTAGAATGGAGAATACCAAGAGGATAAAATTAACCTTTACCTAGAAAAATAAACTATCTGACGTGGCTTCTATATCTCCAATGCTCAGTGTCTGACGTAGGTAATCTACTGGGAAAAGTCTTCAATTTTTGTATCAGAAATCTTGACATTAGCCAAGTGAAAGTAATATTTGTACAGGAGTTATATCTCAAGTTCCAAGATCAACAAGCCACTCCAGATCAGACTTAAGAAATAACATTACATAATAGTCACTTAATGGCCATTGTTTTACAGTAACAAAGGTTTCATTTACCGTATTTCCTAGAGTGCTTTATTCAGCTAGCAGCTTTTCCCATGACAAACATACTTTTTCCCCTTAACCCCTTCATCTACCTGTAAAACATTTAATAACTATAATTTCTAATTAAAAGATACCCATCATATAGCACTTTAAAAGATAGGAATATTAAAGGGACATCGGTGATTTTTACGCAAGCCACAGGTTCAGTGATATTCTTCAGATCTAGTAGTTAAGAAATCTGGCAGTGCCTAGATGATGTAATAGTGACTCTCAAGGGAGATGTCGTAAGGTCCAAGTCAGGGTCCTGAGACATCAACATGCAGTGTAATGTTTAAAATTAGACAGAATAAAGCACGGCAAGAACAGCTTCAGCAAACACTCACAGGGCAAAATGGGCCTGGCGGATCCATCAGTTTTCCTCCCTTTCTGATTCTACCACCCTAGGGGACTTCACCAAGTTTCACCCGTTCCTCATTCCCTCCACCCAGATGATTCACTCAGAACCTAAAACATTATCTCCAAAAGCTATCTCCTATATGAATTTCCATGTCAGGTTAGAAAGTTTCCAAAGACATGGAGCTCCATATATATATAGATAGATAGTTAGATAGATAGATAGATAGATAGATAGATATAGATATATATATGGATTTTGCCTGCAATTAGTTTCCCAAGAAACCCCAAACTGTAACAAAATCAGAATCACTGATAAATGTAAATTCCAAAGTCAGCAGATTGTAGAAAGTCCCCAGGTTCTTTAATAAAGCAAGTGACAGAGGAGCTTAAGATAAGATAAACATTAATGACTGTCTATTCTTCTTACCAATCTACTTTACCTTCAAATGCTGATCAAAGCCTAAATCCTCTGCTTGGGCCTTTTTTCTTTAAAACAAAACAACATGATGTTTCAGTTTGATATTGCTATAATTACCTCTCTAACAAACATATCCAATAACCATTAGTGTAGCTAAAACTCCCACTGGTCTTCTCATGCTATTAATAAGATGTAAGGTCAATATTTTCAGAATTTAAAGCCAAGTTCACAAGGGAACTTTCCTAACTACCAAGATAGAGGAAGGAAAATAAAGTATCAGAACAAGTATTAATAACCACGTGAACTTTTTATTTAGAGATATTCCTCTAGTTACAAAATGTGCCACGGGTCACAAAAACCAAGTGTGCTGCTCAATCGATATCCAAGGCTTCTACCAATAGAGGTTGACTTTGCTTTTAATAAATAGTTTTACATACACCCTGTGCCTACTTTCATCCAGGTAGCCCCAGGACCATTTTATTATCTTGGATCTCCTATTAACTTTCAAAGGGATTACTCAGTTACCGTGATGTCACTCCCAAATGACTAGGTTACACGTAGTGAAGACAGCTCAGATTAAACATAGCTTTGTGTGGGCTTACTCACACTGAGAGCTGGGTGTGCTGGAGAGTGAGGCAGGGGTTCAGAGCCTCTAGTCCTGAGCTCCCTGAGAAACCAGCCTATTTCCATCTCAACCTACACAAGGAGGACTCTCCCAAAGTCTTCCGAATAAAGCCCTACCCCAAGCCTTCTCCTCCATGAGCTGTCTCCACACAGGGGAGATTTCTCAACCCCAGCGACTGTCAGTTTTTAGCCCAGAAGGCAGATGGTCTCTATCTTGAGGCTTACGATTCCCCTGTTTTAAAAGTATCACTTGGGCTTCTGATAACAGGATACATGCGTAAAGAGAAGCAAACAGAGCCATAAAAGCATATAACGTTCACCCCCCTCACTGTGAACTTACTGACACACATATACCCCTTCCAGTGTCGACCAAGTAGAGCAACGAATAGCCCATGCGTCCCCAGGGAGCACATGCTCCCCATTCTAAAGCTTTGTTCTTAATGGACTTCTTTTGAAATCTACTTTTTAAGGTCTCACACATTTTTCTCTCTCATTCCTTTCCTCCTCCCTCTTTCTGCTTCTCTCTCCCCTCACAAAAGACCTACAAATTCAGGGGCAAAACAAATGATCTGTCATCTCCTGTTGTAAACCTCCCACTAGAAGCTTAAAGCAATATTTCTGAGATGTGCATATTCCGGCTCACATCCTTTGTGTCTGGCCAGCCTGAAGACCCGGAGAACACGCTGCTCTGGTGTGGGGCAGCCAGGCTCTGCACACGAGTCACTCAGAGAGCTGCTGGGAGCTCCTAACCTGGGGTCTCCACGTTCTCCTCTCCCCCAGGGGTCTCCCTTATTAGGCTGGGGGAGGGGTGCAGGAGTGAGGGCCTCAGGCACCAGTGCCGATGTCAGAGCTAACTAGAGACAAGGTGGGAGGATGACAAGATGAGAGGACGGAAGGGCGAGCCCCGCAGTGATGGGCAGGCCTGTCCCACCTGTGGAAAATGCAGTCCAGAGCATGAAGAAAGAAGGATGAAAGGAAGCAGTTATGAAACAGGCCTGGGGAAAGCAAGGAGTGGGAGGAAAACGGGTGCAAAGACTCGGGGAGGGGCAGAGCCTGCAGGTCAGGTGTAGAGAGGATGAGAGCACGGATGTGAGCGCCAGGTTTCAGCCACTTGTGGAATAGGCTTGAGGGGCGGGGCGGACAGCGTACCCTCCCTCCATTTGTACTTGGCTCAGATTCAGGCTCAGGCATAGTCAACGAGGGGGCAGGTAGGGGCTAGAGACCCTCAGCGGAGCAGCTCCAACTGTAAACATGTCAGAAAGCAGATACTCAGGAGACTGGGGAAAGAACTTGAGCTTCCAGAGGGGAGGGCAAAGGAAGCTGTCATTGCCTGTCTGGGTGATGAAGCAGACAATAAAGTGAGCAACACTGAGTAAGGGGATATGATTCAGGGAGGAGGGCTGACGGGCCAGCTGCGAATGTGCAGAGGCTGGTACACAAGGATGTGTGGCTGCTGTGCTTAGCTACCCACAGAGGGGGGGGGTGCCACCCATGGTCTCCAATGCCTCGCTTGCTTCACTCCTGCTTTCCTGGCTCCTCCCGCCGCCCTGAGCCCACCCCTCTGCTGCTGGGGTTCACGCGGAAGTCACCAGGACTCCCCAGTCGTCAGACACAACGCACACCACGGTTCATCTCCGTGGAGCGGCAGTTGATCATTCTGTCGGGATCTCTGTGAGAACACTCTGCCAGCTTCCTTCCCTCTTACGGGACTCTCCTCCACGTCTCCCTTCCGGTTCCTATCTGCATCTCTGCCCACTCCTTAAATGGGGCATCTTTAGCTCTCCCACAGATTAATCTAACATATTTCTCATGGTCCTAATGAGGACTCCCAAGCCTCTTATCTCTGGTCCAGCCTCCTCGAGTGCCCTGGACCTACCATCCAACTGCCTGCCTTGAGGCTCGCTCTTTCTTGCCGCAGAGCCTTGGCTGTTCCCAGATGCCTGCTCCCAAAGTCTTCCCGCCGACGGCTCTTTCTCATCCTTTAGATCTCTTGAATATTACCTCTTCAAAGACCTTCCCTGACCACACGATCTAAAGTAGTCCCCGCACAGTCACTCTCTCTTCTCACCTCTTGCTTACAGCCTTCAGAACACAGTGACCACCACTTGACTTATTTAGATGTTGGTTTATTTGTGAGGCCCAAGCATTCTGTCTGGTTTACCTCTATATCCCTGGCCCAGCACAGGACACTGGTGCTGTACCAGCTGAATGAAGAAATGGAAGCTCCACGGTACTCAGCACACAACAGGTGCTCAATAAATGTGGATGAAGGAGCCTCTGGGGACACAAGGGGCGAGTACAAGTACTTGTGTCTTATATGTACAGGTGATTCTCCATTTCCCTGGTTTCCCAAGTAAAAACCCCCAGGGCCATTGTGGTATCTTTCTTCATCCCTCAGAGCCAATAGCTCATCACCTTCTCCCAATTTTATATCCTTAATATCTCTCAAGGCGTAATCTCACCACATTCTTTGCTCAGGCCTGCAAAACCCTTTAGAAAGGCTACCGCAATAACTTATTCATTGGTTTCGAGGTCCCATCCTCTCTTCTCAGACCTAAACTCCCCAAGTGCTGCTAGACATGTCTCTCTCCCACTGGATAAAGGCCAAGCTCCCACAAATGCCAAGTGTCTCAACGCTCCTCCTCAGTCATTACCCACTACTCATCCCCTTGTTGTAATGACAGTAACCATATTAATAGTTGGAGTTTATTAAGGCTTTTCGATGTGAGTCATTGCATTAAGCATTTTATACATATGAACATATTTTAATCTTTATGCCAATCCTATGAGACAAGTAATTTACTTGTCCCTACTTTATAGACAGAGCAACTGAAGTCCAAAGAAGGTAACTTACTCAGTATACAATATCACAGAGTTAAGATTCGAACTCAGGTAAACTGGCTTCAGATCAACCCTCTTAACCATTGTGCTCTATTATGTAGCCTCTTTAAACTTTATGCTTCAGCAGTACTGAGTTATGCTTCTGGTTCTTTATGCTCCAGCAATACTGAGCTATGTATAATCCCTTGAACTCTGCTGTTGCCAAGGCCTCCATGCCTTCGTACACACCATTTCTTTCGCTTCCTGGGAAGTCCTTGTCTTCCTGTCTGATAAATACCAATGTACCCTTCAAAACCTCCCCAAGGTTTTCTATCTGGTGCATCTCCCGGCTCCTTTGTACCTGGTAAATACTTCTCGATTGCCCTGGTTTGCAACGATTCATCTGCAGGTCTTCACTGAAGGCATGCCTATGGCTTTCGGCTTTGGGTAACAGTGCCCAGGCAAACAATAGATGCTCAATAAACGTGGATGTAACTGGGCTTTCTGTAAAAGGGGTAAGTACGGGTTAACCAATATCTAACATGCCAGGGCAGGAGAGAAGCATATTCCATGCTTTTTAAAGACATACATTCATGCTCAAAACAAAAGAAAAACTCACCAAACACTACAGGTGTTTCTGAAGAGAAGATGCAGTGTGCATAAAAATTCAATGCCTTCTGACAACTACAGCAGTTAAAGATCCCTGAATGTACCTGCTGTTCATTGTCACTGCTGAGTAATGTGAATTTAGCAAAAAACAAAGCAAAACCCAAATAACCTTTTATCCCAAGGTTCTCAGAAAAATACATTTGGAACCTCTCTCAAAGTGATGAACTGAGTCACCAACTACCCAATGGCCTGGGTAGGATTGTACTGACTTAGGTGTCACTGAGGTTTGGACATTATCACTTAAGCCCAAAGAAAACATGACAGATTTCTGACCACTGAGGTTAAAAATCAAGCATCTTCTAGAGTCTCTAGGCTTCAACAAAACTAAAAGCGCACTTCAAAACTAAGTAGCAACATTTATAAATCAATGGTAGTCCTTTCTTGACAGTGAGACACAGAGGAGATATAAGTCAAAGAGAAGTTTGATCCCTTCTGCCTCGAAATTTTTAATCCTACGGGAAAGGAAAAGATGTTACAAACAAATAGTAACAAAAAGCAGGCAAACTAATTCCCATCCTACCTTGCAAGGGGATCCTGAAGTGAATGGAGAATCCGCAGGTCTATGAAACTCACAGCCTCTAAAACATGCAATTCTTACTTCAGTTTAAAACAACACATTTTCGTTTAAATACCCTGTTTATTCAGCCTAGATTTTTGTCCCTCAAAGCAGCAGGTGAATGGCTGTATTGAGACTACCTTGAGGAAATGAAGGAGGGGGAGAGGTGGGCAAAGCCCATCATAAAAAAGGAACCATTACCAATGGAAATGTGAGCTTTACAGCAAAACATCGGACAAAGTCAGTGTGCATCCAGACAACCCAGTGTCTGCCGCAGTCCAGGCAAAAAGGAATGAAGGGAACAACATTATCATCGTTGGGACGCAGCACAAGTAAACCAGGCTTTCGGTGCATCAGGACCTGTTTAAGAGTCTAGGCCTGAGAGTCAGTCTGTAGGTGCCTTTCCCCAAGAACTCAGGGAGTTATGGGCCCATGCAGGGCTTTGAGTTGGAAGAGAAACCTTAAAAGTGTTCCCATGAGAGGGCAAACCAAAAAACCAGAGCCATGCTAAACTGGCAAGGCAGATGCGATGCAGCAAAAACCCAAAGCCCTCTGTGTTGACAAGTTCTACCATGATATAGATTTAAGGGAAGAGTCTGGAACCATTCAGGCTCTCTTTTGTCTAAGTGGTACCAAACATCCTATCCCTAGGAGTTCCAAGATGCTCATTCACAGGCTCAAAGCTGGATTTTACTCTTTGATAGGCGCAAGAAGCTGATATAAAGAAAAGGTTATGATGAAGTCCTCTGGATTACAATGTAATCAGAACAAGTAGCTGGGATAAAATATGCAAAATGAATGATCTGTCGAACAAAGTCAGCAAATGTGCAGAGAAGCAGCCAGGCTTGGGCAGGAGAGCTGTTCCAAGGGCCCAGGCACGTCCAGCTGAGGATGAGGGCAAGGCACCCTCACCTGGACAGTGGGCACACCCTCAGTGAGGCTGGCAAAAGCATCGGGCTGCTTGGGAAAGGAGAGGTCCTTTTAAAAGGGCAGATTTAGGGAAACTGATCAGTGCTGTAAGAAACAGGGTTAATGTGGCACTTAGAGGAGGAAAAGGATGTAGAGCAGTTAAGGGAGGTCACAGAAGGGGAAGAGTCATACTATAAGCATACACTTCATGTCCTTACGAAAGGACGCAGAGCCAGAACTGATCACTGTATAATAAGAGAAAGCAATGGCCACGTACACTGACCCGGAGAGAGGGACACCTGCCCGTACCTTCCTGAATCTACCTAATACATAGAAAGCAGTTCCAGCCCTGTGAGACCTGTAAGTAGATGTATCTAGAGATGATCTTCAGGATATATATTTCCAAACTCCATGAATCTAGGAAATCCCAAAAAACAAACAGGCTGTGACAGCCTCTACTCTGAGACGGGAGGGAAGAAATTCCACCTCCCTCTCTGTATCACTAAACTGAAGATACGGGCCCATGACTTGGGGAATGGACACAGCCCTCCCACACCCTCATTTGGTTGGGAGGAATCCAAGTTCCTTCAGAACCTAGGCTCTCTGACAGTGTGAGCTGTCTAAAATGGAGTGCTCTGGGCTGGACAGATACTGCCCAAAGGCCATGGTCAGACCAGCCTGAGAATTTTTTATGCATTTGACTCAATAATACTATCAAACAGGTAGGTGCGGGGAAGAAAGATTCCAGATGCTTTTCAGTTTCAGACACACAGGTGTGATGCCAGAGCAGACTTATCTCCCCAAGAAGTGGTTCTAGGTGAGAGCAGCAGCCGCATCACCGCCAGGGCTACATCACTTAGACATATTTAAGGGCTCCTGACAAAGAAGTTATAGGATTTACTGTCATGAGGAGTAGGGGCCTGGTTCAGGAACAGTAAGTATCTCTTCAACTGATTCGTTGTTTGGGGGGTTTGGTGCATGGATGACACAGCCTGTTAAAAAATGACCAATACCAAAAGAGTGTCTCTGAACATTAGAGTAGAAAAGCACAGCCACCTTATTTAAAAGGCACAACTTTAGAATCATATGGTTTAGTGGGACTAATATTGTTCAAGTTGCATTAAAAGGTAAGTATAACTTAAAAATCAACGCAATCATGCTCTCTCTCTCTCTCTCTCTCTCTGAGACACATACACACAAACACACACACACGTTTGTTTGTGTATGTATAAACAGCATGTGTCAGGGTATTCCAGGGCGCTTCTGAAAATTAAGAAATACCATGAGAAATGTCAAATGCAAAAACTACTAAGTTTTCCAAAGTATTATGTATTTGCACTTACGCTACAAAAAGTTACTGGTATAACCAAACAGAATGAACCATCTTCCTGTGTTCTTTAAACACTGGAGCATAGAGATGAATCTACCAATCTGATAGCCAAGCACCCTGTTTATTTGACTGCACCCTTGCCCTCGTGCATGTTCACGTGTATGTTCAAGGCAAGTTTTGAAGAAAAACAAAGAATCTATATTTAAACAACTCAAAGGGTGTGCCCCTCTAAAACCAAAATCATGCCACCTGTCTGTGCTGGACACAAATGTGGAGAGAGAAGAAACACCTGCTTTAAAATCATTTTCTCTCACCCAAGTGTCAGCAACTAACTCTCAACTGTCTTTCACTTGTGGCATGAGCTTCACCTTGATTTTAAAACTTTCTTCTTTTCACCTGTTCTAACAAATACATGTTACAAAATGAAAAGGCCAGTCTACTTTTAGAAATAAATGTCAGCAAATCAATTTTTAAAAATGCAAAGTTATGCAGACGTTTCTCTTTAAGCAGACAATATGAAACAGACAAGCTTGAGCTATCTTTGAATCGTACATTTGCATCGTATAAAGGTTAAATATTTCATAGAGGGAAGCATCTGAAAGGCTCTACACAGAGTAACAGAAGCTCCACCGCCTGAGTGAATGAAACGGATAAATGATCAGATCAAAGAGAGGGAAAAAGTTATCTCCTCCCCCTTCCCTTCTCTCCCCACCACTCACAACTCGAGGTCTGATTCTCCACATTTCTGAAGAACTCCGAAAAGCACATTCATCAGCCTGACCCAGGAAAACCACAGAGGAGGCAACACCTGAACCAGGGCCCCCCAGCAGAGTATAAACTTTTCAAACTGTAACCCAATCAACAAAACCCCAGTTGCTAAGGGGGCCCAGGCAGCCGGGCAGCCTCCTAAGCCAAAGCATTCATTCCCTCTCCAGGCTAAAAGGACCCCCAAGTTTTTTACCTTTGTGTTCGCCGAAGCCTGTTCCCACTCCTCAAATGAGGCATAGTAAAGTTTGAGAGCACAGTCCAAAAATTTGGGTCAGACATATCCATTTCTTTCTCGCTTCAATTCACTGTAGGTTCAAGGCCATAAGACCAAAACGGAGGGAGGAGGGGGAAAAAAAAAGACAAAAAAGATCCCAATTATCTACTCACTGCCTCCAGAGAAAACGTGCTGCGAACTGTGATCTCAAGAACAACTTGGAGCGTGAGTGAAAAGTACCCGTTCTAGCCTTTAATCAACACACAGCTATTTCTCCAAGGTTCAGGAAACTTGTTTCCTCCTGGGTTTGCCCTCTCCTGGTCAGCCTTGGCCAGCTATAAACAGTAATTACAAGAGTTGGGCCGTGCGTTCGGCTCAAAATGTTGTCTGTGTGTGATTCAGTCCAAGGTACTTTGTCATCTGTTTGGCAGATACCATTTGCAGCTCCTGCGGGGGGGTGGGGATGGGCAGGGGAGAGGACTAGTTTAAGTCTTTGGTTCCGGGAGGCTGGTGCTTATCAGCAAAACCATTCAACATCCGAACATGCCCAGTGCTGAGTTTCCTCTCGGTATCTACATACAAGGAAAGGAATGTAAATGGAAAAAGCTCCTCTTCTTCGCCCCTCCTCGAAAAACGGAAACTTAAAAGCACTTATAGAAAGCTGGCCGGTTGGCGGACTCCAGCCGGACACCTTTGTGCAGCCTCAGCGGGAAGGGGCCAGGCGGCGGGACCGGTCCCCACCGCAGACACTCCCCATAGGAGCGGGGCCTCATGGGAAAGGGAGCAGACGGGACCGGTGCGTGAGCCCAGGAGGACTGGGACACCCTAGCATCTCCCGCCGCCGCGCCCCCAGCGCGGAGCCCCTGG
The DNA here is from genome assembly GCF_059928025.1 of Delphinapterus leucas. Classification (NCBI taxonomy): domain Eukaryota; kingdom Metazoa; phylum Chordata; class Mammalia; order Artiodactyla; family Monodontidae; genus Delphinapterus; species Delphinapterus leucas. The sequence continues at coordinate 54,866,967 of NC_143131.1, read as the reverse complement.
TGGATCGGTCCCCCCAAAGAAATTAAACCCAGCGCGATCCGGAACCCGGTGGAGAGTGCACAGCGCACACCTGGAGGCTGATGCGTGATTCACTGAAGACTGGATCACCAGGAAAACACTCCAAGAAAGTCAGTAATGGCTCTGCCGAGGGACGCTGTTTGTCGTGTAGGAAAAGCACGCCGAGGGAATGCCACACTCACCTAAAACCTCAGTAAACTTTATTTTTGAGTTTACATCCATTTGATGAATTGCTACAGCGCACACCTGTCTGGCTTCACCCTATCTAGGGACTGGTCAACCACTACCTGTGAAGATACGACCTGGCACTTAGTTAACCAATGCTAGAATCATTTTCCTGCCGTGAGTGTTAAGACTTTGAAAGGAAGGAATGAAGGGGAGGTTGAACCAATGTTACAGTTATTCATTTTGAAGAAAACCACAGGATTCCAATAACTCCCCAAACCCACCAATGCTTATGATTAAGTATATAAAGAAAACACTAGAATTTAAATTAGCTACTTTAATCTGGTGTAATATGTCAAGAGATAATAAATTTTAAAAAAATGTTTAATCAAAAATAACGTTTTAAAAATGGTTTAGTTCAATCATTAAATACTGGGAACAAACTTGCTTATAGAAAGATAAGGGTGAGGAAAAAGGGGATGGGGGGGTCAGCTGACAAGGGATGGGGCTAAACAAAGAACAGGAGTCTACTTTGAGATGCTCTTTAATCCTGGGGACCCCCAGAAATATTTTCACCCCAAGCACTCTAAGAATTTCTGATGGGCCTCCTCAGATCCTTGAAATCTACAAAGGTAGACAAAGAAGACAATATTTTCTCAATTTTACATGGCAAAATACACTTCACCAGATACTTAGGGACTTGGTCCAATATTTTTTGCCCCATACTAAGCCATGTCTTCTCTTAAAAAAATGCTTTTAAATATCCAAAAAAGTATTTTTTAAAGGCTGACACAAAGATAGTACCATACTCCAGAGCAGAGCTTCCTAACCTCTGCACTGTTGACATTTTAGGCTGGATAATTTTTTGTTTGGAGGACTGTCTTGTGCATTGCAGGATGTTTAGCAGCCTCCATGATCACTCCCCAATAGATGCCAGTTGTGATCGTCAATAATGTCTACAGACATTGCCAAATGTTCCTTGGGGGTGCAAAATTGCTCCTGGTTGAGAACCACCACTCTAGATAAAGGCTTTCTCTGAGATAGGTAGTATAGAGCATTGCTTAAGAGCAAGAATCTTGGGTTTGAATTCTGCATCCAACACTTACTGTGACCTTAAGCAAGTCACTTAATGTCTGCTCATTTTCCCTGTTTTTATGGGGTCCATGATAGGACCAACCTCTAAGAGGTTCACACACATAAATGAGATGACATACATAAAGCCCTTCATGCAGCGTCTAGAGCACAACGCACATAAATGTTGGCAATATGCAGAAGCTAAAAGAATACCATGCAGAGAGATGCAAGACTGGAGCAGAGGGCATCCTACATCATACTCTCTACTTTCATGGCACTCTGAAGATGCCTCTACAGGGGTGCTGGTCACACTGTATTACAATTGACTGTTTACTGCTGCCTTTCCTGTTAGTCTATGAGCTTCCTCAAGGCTAAAGTCATGTTTTATTGATCTCTGTACTTCTACAAGAGGACAGTTCCTGATTTAGGTAAGCATTCAAGACATGTTTTTTGAATGGAGATACTTCAGATGCTCAGGTATCTATTCTTTCTTTCAAGATGCCCTGAAATTTATCCGTTTTAGCAGGTCAATTGAGTTTCTCAAGGAATCCTGAATTTTTAAGAATCCCAGGAGGATATTTTTAAACTCTAAAGACTTTCTCTTATTGATTCATTTTTATCTATGTTCTGTAACTGGAAACGGAAGTGTTAGGCTAACATTCTTCAGGTCTTAACATGGCTTTAAGAAATGTCACAACCAAATCCAGGGGAAACTCTCTTTGAATCCTACCTCCTACCCCATCCCCAAAGATAAGCCCAGGGAAAAATTTTTGTGCTCACTCTTTAGGTATCCAGATAATTACATATCAGAGGCTGCTCAGAGCAGAACAATGAAGCTGGTGAAAGGGGACTTGAAAGTGTGCTATATAAACTGTGGGTTGAAGGAACTCTGGTGAATGTGGAAAAGAAAAGATTTAGGGAACAAGCAACAGCTGTCCTTGAATACTGAAATAACTACCATGTGGAAGGACCTTCAAATGCAAAGATGAAAAAGGCTGAAACAACAAGGAAGGACTTCCTGTGTGGGTGTTTGAGGAGAGGTAAACTGTAGTGATACAGTGGGTGAGAGTCAAGCTCTGGATGATTGAACTCTGGGGCAACTCTGCACCACCAACTCTCATATCCTCCATGGTCCTTCCAGAAAAGCCTACATATGTGGGCAACACCCATAAAAATGATAGCAATAAAATGGATAAATCAATAAAACATTAATTTCTTCTCTTGACTGAATAATACATATTTTGGTCTGTGGGCAGCAGATGTCATAACTCTCTCCACCCTGTACATTTTGGGGAATCCACCATGCAGATTCTCAAGGTGCTGGGTAAAGACCTGAGTATTTTAAACTACTTTAATGTTTACTTTAAACATTTAATGTTTCCTTTAATGTTTTTTGCACTTCAAAGGCTTCAAGAATTGGGGTTGTATCCAAAATGAAAAATAAAAATTGGTAAAGTGAGTGAAGAACCGGAAATGAATTAGTTAATACAGTGAAAGTGGCTGATATATTCCCACACTTCTTTAAGAGTAGGAGTAGGTGTGACACTGAAGTGTAACTTGTCTTCTAACCTGTTTGACTTGATTTGGGAACTTATGATTCAGAAGGTAATGCAGTCAGCAAATACAAGAATTAAAATTGTCAGAACTGCTGACATTTTTCTACAGACAAAATAATTATATGAGCAGAAACTAAAGCATATTTTAGTTGCAAATGCAGTAAAACTCTGGCTACGGAACTACGAAGGAATTGAGATTATTGGAAATTCTTAAGACTACAGCCGATCTAGGTCATCCAGTCAGATTTTCTACTTATTGCACAACTAAGCCTATACAGCACTGGACAAGTTTTGTGATCCAGAATGCTCATTCATTTAATCAGGTTGATATTATCAGTCATTGTTTTTATGAGAAAGGTGAATGAGATTGAAAAATAAGCTTGTCAAGCTCCTGAAATGCCAGCTTAAGATGAGGTAAGTATTTAATGAAGGGTCAAATTCTTCACTGTTAACCCCTCTCCTACATATACAAGATTCCAGGTTCTTTTCACTGACTTGAATTCTCCTGTCTATGTTCCATCCGCTGACCCATGCTTATTCAGTAGGGTTTCCTTCACCCTACACAGAACAGCATTAAGGTTAATATCCCTGGAGCCTCGCCTTGAACTTAGACACTATAGGAGATTAAGTCTTCTAGTGTAAGCATGAGGCCTGGGAAGCTGTCAGCTCCCTGCACTGACACGCTTGCCATGAGGCCGTGTCCAATGAAAAGATACGAGGGCAAGTGGAGTTAATACTGAGTTTCAAAATGTATTCTGATCATGGCCTGGTCTGGGGATTCTGCTATAAATTTACTTTGATCTCTGTCCACTCTTGTCATCAGAGTACCCAGAAGTGACTACATCCCCAAGGCTGTCCATACCTACAGGTGTACTTTGGTCATCTTCTAAATGCTGTCTTGAGAGTTTTGCGTATAGGAGTGTGAAGAGCACATTGCCCATCCTGAATGAGCAATGCTTGTAATCCCTGTATACCTTAAGAAATAAAGCTTAAAAGCTGGGCTAGAAATGTAAAGAAAGTTGCATCAATGGGAACGGGTTGTAAGAAAGCTCTTCTAGAATTACTAAGCAAATTTTTTTGCTTACATTGCTAAAATGTGAAGGAAGATAAAAAACGATCAATGAAAATTAACTCGTAGGGCTAGATCTGAATGCTGAAAAGCTAAGAGATGGATAATAAGTAGGGTTACATCGTGCTGGGCACATTAAAAAAACATTTTTAAACAATATCATAGGGCAAGAGAGATTCAGATTTCTAAAGGGAATAGATAAAACAAAGGAAACCAAATAAAACTGATTTCTCTTTCCTGATAGGTTAAGTAGAGAAGTACATAATCCACAAGGGCAGGTTGAAGGACAAGGTCCGAGAGGGGAAAGTTCAGACTAAATATGAGCCAGAATGGGAAGAGAATGTGATATTTTCCTCAGGTGTTCCCTGGATCCCAGGAGAATCAGAGGCTCAGAAAATGTAGCAAATAACCAATAACTTCACAAAATTAAAGAGGAGAGAACAGATAGACATGGGAAATGAAGCACTTTTCTCCCAAATTAGCGACTCCTTGATTTGTACAAAAGATAAGTAGATTAGAACATATGATGGTGCCATTTGCAGCGAAATGGGTGCACCTAGAGATTGTCATACTGAGTGAAGTCAAACAGAGGAAGACAAATATATGATTATCGCTATATGTGGAATCTAAAAAAATGGTACAAATGAACCTATTTACAAAACAGAAATAGAGTCCCAGATGTAGAAAATAAACTTATGGTTACCAAGGGGGAAAAGGGAGGGAGGGATAAACTGAGAGATTGGGACTGACATATACACACTGCTATATATAAAACAGATAACTGTATAGCACAGGCAACCCTACTCAATACTCTGTAATGACCTATATGAGAATAGAATCTAAAACAGAGTGGATATATGTATATGTATAACTGATTCACTTTGCTCTAGAGCAGAAACTAACACAACATTGTAAATCAACTGTACTCCAATAAAAATTAATTAAAAAAAAAGAATATGCATGGTAGCAGCCCAGCTCACAGGACCAGGGAGGGTTTCAGAATCACTGATTGTAAGCATATTACCCTAGCACTCTATCTACCCTATCATTGACTCTCAAGCCGGGTCCTGGGAGAAGCCCCATAGCCTAATCTCCCCTGGGAGAGGAGTTAGGCTGCTAGAAAATGTGTCATACTTACAGGGCTGGAGGGGGTCATCCCGCAGGAAGGAGACTACTGGGAGAGAAACAGAGAAGAGTGTGTCTCTCCGTTCAAAATCAGCTGTCTGCAAGATCCATCAATAAACCAAGCAGAGCACTGGCCTCTAACAGAGCTAAGCAATCCAATTATGGAGCAGAGAGCAATACTTCGAGACCAACGCCAACATCTGACAAACAGGAAGGCTAACTTCTAGACTGCTTTAAGACCAAACTTCCTTGCCACTTACTGTAGACAGCCTTCCTATGAGCCTCCTTACCCCTACTGGGTTAGGTATCCCTCTATTGAGCTCTGCACCTGAGAGCTCCTGCATGCGAAGTGTTCCCCTACCATATCAGAATCTGTATGTTTGCAGATCACTCCCCCTTAGAGTAAGAGCTCCGTGAGGGCAGGGGCTGTATCTCCATCTTTTAATCCTCAATACACCATTAGGATGAATGTTAAGACAAGGGATAAAGGGAGGAAGAATTTGCTCAGGGTTAGAAAGATACTTGAAAGCAAGTATTTTTAAGACGGACCCCTTACCTGTTTTAAAAAGCCCTTTCTGTCTATTCCTCTTGGAACTTCATGAGCCCATACCATTATTCATATACACTGTACCTGTTAGGCCTACTGACTCAGATTTCAAAATCTCAGAAAAGAGACCACGCACATGTAGCTGTGTATCCGTAGACACATGTAAATATGTGTCTAACTACTTTGTATGAAATCCAAAATGCTTTTTGAGTAACAGTGAACCTCAGACACTAATCATTACATTAGACTCTCAATCTGGAATTAACTTCAAGGACATGGTGTTTCTTGATCCAGAAGCTTGGTCTAAGGTACATCATTTCTCATCCAGCTCCTGAGCATGAATTACAGTGCAATTATAAGAAATGTCAATTAAGTGGGTCAGTGTGGTTATATTTAGCCCTTTAGTAGCTGACACTAAGACCTTTCTGTAATATAAGATTAAGGTTAATTTATCAGTTCCTCTTTTCTTGAATATTTTTCCAGGTCAGGCATCTACAGTTATTGAAAATTATCCCATTAAAATAAGAGGTAAAAATTTCCATTGAAGTACCACATAGGGAACATATACAGACAGAGGTAGAAACCATGTGCTTCTGTAGAAATCAGAATTTTATTCCATTCTTAAAGTTGACTCAAATTATTCCACAAATCAGAGGATAATGTGTCAGCGAAGACACAAAATTTTTTAGCCAAGGATTTCTCAAGCAATCTTCAATCATTGGATTTATTAATTTATATCATTTTTATAACAACAAAATTTTTTTTCTGAATGTTAACCTTTCATTTTGTTTCAATTTAGGTGTGTTTAAACTTTTTTTATCTTTTTACATCTTTATTGGAGTATAACTGCTTTATTATGTTGTGTTAGTTTCTGCTGTACAACAAAGTCAATCAGCTATATGTATACATACATCCCCATATCCCCTCCTTCTTGCGTCTCCCTCCCACCCTCCCTATCCCACCCCTCTAGGTGGACACAAAGCACCGAGCTGATCTCCCTGTGCTATGCGACTGCTTCCCACTAGCTATCTATTTTACATTTGGTAGTGTATATATGTCCATGCCACTCTATCACTTCGTCCCAGCTTCCTCTTCCCCCCCCAGTGTCCTCAAGTCCGTTCTCAGTACCCTTTTTTTAGATTCCTTATATATGCATTAGCATACGTTATTTGAACAACAAAATTTTTAAAGAAATATTAACTCATAGGAGAATAAATATGATGTTAAGCATAAAAAGTGATAATATTTTCACTTTTCATAAATCACAGAAATGCAATTAAAACATCAATCAGGTATTTTTTACCTGTTTAACTGGCAAAGACTAAAAAAAAGGTAATACTCAATGCTGGTGAGAGCACAAGGAGATAAATACGCTTTACCAACTTTCTGGAAGGTAATCTGGAGAATGAAAACACACATACCACATATGCACATGCATATAGACGTATGTGTACATATACACAGATATTTACATATAAATGTCTATGTGTGCATATATACATATAAATAATACACACACACATATATATTTGAACTAAGTCCGCATTCTAGAAATTACACAAATCTAATTGAGTAAATGCACAAAAATCTATGCATATGAAAATTAATCTTAGAATTCCTTGTAATAGTATAACATTGGGAAAAACCCAAAGGTACAAGGGCAACTGTTAATAAATATTGAACAGCCATAAAATGAAATATTATAAAACCAATAAAGACCATTGTGGTAGAAAGAGTAATGCATTCCAAACATACGAGGTTCTAATTCCTTGAACCTGTAAATATGTTACCTTAATAGGAATTTTGCGGATGTGATTAAATTAAGGATATCGCAACAAGGAGATTAGCCTATATTATCCAGGTGGGCCCTAAATGTAATCACAAATGTCTTATAAGAGGGAGGCAGAAGGAGATTTGATTATAGAAGAATGTAATATGACACTAAAGCAAGATGACATGCTGATGGTTTTGAAGATGGAGGAAAGATCCAGAGTCAAAGCATACAAGGAATGCAGCTCTAGTAACTGGAAAAGGCAAGGAAACAGATTCTACCTAGTGTTTCTAGAGGGACCTCAGCCCTGCTGACACCATGATTTCAGCCTAGTGAAAATGACTTTAGACCCTACAGAATTATTAGAGAATAAATATATGTTGTTCTAAGCCACTTCATTTGTTGGTATTTGTTACAGTAGCCATAGGAAACGAGAACAATGCTTTTTAAAAATATGTAATAAGTGGTAAATGCTCCTGAAATATTTTTTTTTTAAAAAAGGAAAAAATGGAGTTCTATGATGTAAATTATTTACAATGTCGTAAATATGAAGGTACATGAATAAAAGAGATGGAAGTAAACAAAGCATTTTTAGTGGACATTTATGAGTATGGGATTATGGTGATTTTATTCCTCTTTATACTTTTTAATAATAACTCTATATTATTTTTAATTAGGAAGAATCCCTTAGTTTCCATTTGACAGTCTTATCAGGACCTGAAAGTTCAAGCGCCTGAGAACTTACGAATACTTAGAAGCGTTTACAAACTTAAGACACACACCTTAATCCCAAAATTTGATAAAATTTGATTGCTGCTTTTTGACAAACAAAATTAATGCACTATGTAAAAGCTCTATAAGCCTTAGAAATATATACTAAAATTGCTTTAAAAAAGAAGTCTTCTCTACTCTCGGGAATTCTATAAATAAAAATGAAAAATATCTCTTTTCCAGACATAAAACCTTACCTGTCTATGGCAACTGGGCAAATGGGTATTTGCAAAGCTGACTGGGCTATGAATCCATACTGAGCTTTGTTTTCGGTTGAATATATATGTTATTACTTGCAGATTGGTCAGGCTGTGCATTTTATGTGAGCAGTTTTGAATTCCAGACCTGCTTCCTTCCACTGAGCCACAGATGAAAGCTGTCTTCTTTCATTGCTCAGAAAAATTATATACTCTTTAAAGCAAGCTCAGTTTTAATATTAGCCAAATATGGGTGCAGTAAAAAGTGATGCTCTTAATTTCCAAGAATTATATTAGCTATAATTTGGGATCCCCTCCCCTCAGCACACAGAAACATTACTCTATATGAGGCTAGATAATTCAGATTTTACTGCCTTTACTTAGCTAGACTCTGAGGACTGAAAGGCTGCGACCAAGTTTCTGGTACCAACCATGGAAATATTCTTTGAACCAATGTATTGTCATACATGTCATAGAAGACAACCATATTAATCTTCAAAGGGATCAACAAACTTTCAAACATAAGTTATTCCAGTCAATAAGAGCTACAACAATAGCCAATCATGTCATCCATTATAGTGATAGATGGGAGATGGATGAACATCTATCAACATGAAACAAGAATTATCTCTACCAGTGGCTCTTAGGGCACAGAATTTTAAAGAGTGCTAATATATCAAGGTTAAAGAAGAACAAGGGCAGATGACATGTACATGGCAGAAATAGAAAACTGAAGAGAAAAGAGAAAATCCCACTCAAAAGTGGCAGAAAAATACACTAGTTTGGAAAATTAGAAAATGGGAGAAAAGTAAATTGGGAGAGCTTTTACTGTATATAAAGTGATAAAAGAACAACGGTATTTCCGGTTTTCTCCCTACTGGCCTCACCCTGGTCGTGGCCTCCATTACCTCCTGCCTGGGTTAATTCCATTCTCTCCCTGCTCCCCACTCCAAATTATTCTTCCAGAGCTGCCCAGCTCCATCGTATGTATATAATCATTTCACTCTCCTGTGAAACAAGATTCAGTAGCTCCCCACTGCTGCAAGCAACATTTCTTCAAGGATGGTTTCTGTCTTACTATGCTTGAATTACCTGGATTGCTTGTTAGAAATGCAGATTTGGGGAGGCTTCTCCAAACCCCCTGATTTAGGATTTCAGAACGCGAAGCCCAGGAATGTGCATTCTACCAAAGTGCCCAGGGGATTCTTATCTACACTAAGGTTTTAGAGGTTTTTCATAGGAAAATCAAAATCTCTTTAAATGGAATACTTGATAGTGCAGTCCCTTGTTATCTCTCCTGCCTCATCCTTTGACATGTGCCCCTTCGTGCTTTATGCTCCAATAAGAGTAAAATATGTACTTGTCAGAAATATTGAATCACTTGAAGCTCCCCAGACACAGCAGCTCTGCCATACCTCATTGCCTTTGTACACATCCTGTTCCCTGTTTCTAGAATTTCTACCTCCTCTGCCTGGAAAACTTCTGCTCATCTTTCAAGTGTGAACTGAAAGGTCACCTCTCAAGAGCACAGTCTACCTAACTTTCTCTCGCATGCCTGAGTGTTTTTTCTCCTGGATCGCCAAAGCATTTTATGCATATACATTCCTCTTTTATAGCATTCATTCTACTGTGCACGATGACGTGTTTATAGGTCCAACTCTCCACTAGGCTTTAAGCTCTCCAAGTACAAGGTCAGTTTTTATTCATCTGTGTATGCCTCAGAGTACACAGTATATACTCAGCAGAATGCATGGATGCACATACATTATTTTCTAAAGTTAGTTAAAAAAAAAAAAAACTAAACCGATTATTTTTCTATTTCCCTAATAGAAGGCTTGTGGGTTTCTACCCACAAGCCCTAGGGGGATGCTTCCAAAACCATGTTGGCTTTTGTCAACTGGTTGGATGATTTTTCTTTTAAAGCACTGCCATTATTGACAGCCTTCACGATGATTAATAAAAAGAACAATAGAAATTTAAGTCTATGATTTTTAGGCAGATTTTAATGACTCACTAAGAAATGAATCAGAACACACTATCAGCTTTTGACTTTTCCTTCACAACAAGTATGCCTGAAGTAAAGTTACTTTGTCTTTCTTGAAAAAAGTGACTAAAAACTGGAACTCAGGCAGGGTGACCTTTATCTGAGGCTGGAAACTCAGTCCTACTGGGGACATGATCAGCACAAACAACTCACTGCTGTGATCAGAGGAGAAGCGAGAGCACCACAGCGGTGGTGCTCAAGGTGTGCAACCTGCTGAAGACCTCCTCGCAGCCCGGGGCCCCCGGCTCAGCTATGTCAGCTTCCACAGCAAAACCTTCCATCCTATTTAAGAGGAGCTGCAACGGTGAACAGACACAGCTGATCTGAGCAACCCTGGACAATCAGCCTCCTCTGTCCACCTCCTGTCCTGGCACCTCTATTCCTCTTTGGCAAGTGCCCATTCCTACATCTCAGTCCTGCTCTTATTTCACAGTCAACCAATCCCATCTGAGGGTTTAACTAAGGATTAATGTTTCAGTTGATAATATTGAAGATGCGACTATTTAGCTGGCTTTATAGTTTCCATTTTTTTAAATTGAAGTATAGTTGATTTATAATGTTTCAGGTGTACAATAAAGTGATTCAGTTCTACATACATACATACATATATATATATACACACACACACACACACACACATATATATATATACTTTTTCAGATTCTTTTCCATTATAGGTTATCACAAGATATTGAGCATAGTCCCCTGTGTGATGCAGTAGGTCCTTGCTGTTTATCTAGTTTACATATAGTAGTACGTATATGTTAACCCCAGATTCTTAATTTATCCCTCCCTCCCCTTCCCCTTCCCCTTTGGTAACCATAAGTTGGTTTTCTGTGTCTGTGAGTCTATTTCTGTTTTTAATTTTTCGTTTTTTTAGATTTCACATTTAATTGATATCATATGATATTTGTCTTTCTCTGACTTACTTCACTTAGTATGATAATCTCTAGGTCCATCCATGTTGCTGCAAATAGCATTATTTCATTCTTTTTTATGACTAGTTAATATTCCATTATGTGTATATACATACATATATATGTCACATCTTCGTTATCCATTCATCTGCTGATGGACATTTAAGTTGCTTCCATGTCTTGGCTATTGTAAATAGTGCCTCTGTGAACACTGGAGTGCATATATCTTTTCGAATTAGAGTTTTCACCTTTTTTGGGTATATGCCCAGGAGTGGGATGACTGGATCATATGGAAACTCTATTTTTAGTTTTTTAAGGAAACTCCATACTGTTTTGCATAGTGGCTGCACCAATTTACATTCCCATCAACAGTGTAGGAGGGTTCCCTTTTCTCCACATAGCTGGGTTTACATTTTCAAGAGGATTGAAAGTTTTAGAGAAAGGTACAAGGAGTAGGTGTGGGGCAGAGTCCACCCCTGACTGCAGGAGTCTGAGCTCAGTGGATGAGGGTACCAATCAGAATCTGGAGACGAGTTTCCCAATGAGAGGTGGCCATCATGCCATCTCCCCACTGCTTTTCATGAGAGAAAACCAGAAGTGAAGACGCAAAACCTTGCCCTGATATAGATTCTACCGTCTCTTAGTTTCCACACAAGCATCAAGGGTAGAAGACTTATTAAATAATTATGCAGCCACCAAAAGTGATCATTATAGATTATATAAAAGCATGGTTATTTGTAACTTGAAAAAGACAAGAGAAAAAGTTTAACTACAGTATGATTATCATATTAAATCACGTATGCATACAGAAAAGGATTTGTAGGCATCATAGAAAACTGAACACAGTTCCTCCTAAGTGATTTATTTCAGTCTTTTATTTCTGCTATTGTTGTTTTAGTATATATGAAAGAACACTGTAAATTTTAACAGTTATTTCCTGGTCTTCAGCAACTTGCTCCACGATTATATCAAATTGCCTTGCTGCCAACTCATCTTCCCCGAAACAACTCTAACTACCTTCAGAATAACACCGCCTGATGCAAAACACACAGAAAAAGCAGGAAGGCTTGGGCTACCTCTGGTGGAGGCTCGGGGAGGGATAACCTTCAGTTGTTCACAAACACTAAACTATAAATTGCCAGGGGCTAAAACTGAACATCTGGGCATCTGGAGTGGCATTTGATACTATCAAGTCCTTTCTCTCCCCTTCAAAATAACCTTTTCCTTCTATTTATCCTTTATTAGAGTCTAGTACCACAGCTTTAAAAACATAACTGCAGAATTCATGGCTCTCATAGATCCATCTACTGACTGTGTCCCAGAAATGGGATCAGATATAGCCAGCTCTCCGTAATCGCTGTTTCCCCATCCATGGCTACAGAGGGCCCACCATCCTACACCATTTTATAAAAGGGACATGAGCGTGCACAGATTGTGGTGCCCATGGTGGGTCCTAGAACTAATCCCCTGTGGGTACTGAGGGGTGACTATATGCAATTCAGTGGGTTGCCAGGTATCCACAGAGTACATAAAACATGAGGTATTGTTTGTTACTTTCAGCCTTTCTGGGGAGCAAAGCCTGCTGCATATAATTTTCATAAATGGAAAGCTCTGGCCCAGTCCCACAAATCACAAAGGCCTTTTTAGTATGTGTTTTAAAAAAATTGATATAAGTCAAGGCATGGAAGTTCTGAGTGGATCTAATACCCACCTGTCAACAGGTGATCAATGGGTTGAGCCCACTGGTTAGCATAAGTAGGCAAACAAGGACAGTTTTGGAAAGGAAGGAGGAAAGAAGTCTTTGTGACGTCTCATAAGTAAGTGCCACACCATAAATTATTGAATTTTTCAATGTGCTACTTCCAAGGGAAGCAAATGAAAGAACAAGTGGGAAACAATGAACAGATGAACAGACCAGAGTATGTAAACCAGACAGCCAGGTTTTATAAATGCATACTAAGTACCACAAAAATGTGTCCTTCTCCTATGCCGTTGGCTACCTCAGAGGAGATTAAGGCATAACTGCTTCTTTGAATGATACAGGGATTTAAGGTCCTACATTTCAGAGTCATCATGTCTTGAGAAGCTTTCACTGCAACAATTCTGAACCTTGTTTATTTTTAATTTTCATCCAAAGACTCGGCATTTCCAGAGGGAATAACTAAAACCTATGCTATTTTCCTTCAAATAGCCCAGTAAATAAAACAATAACAACATCTCCTTTGCCAGTGAAATCATATCTAATCTACCTGTCAGATTCCTAGAAACTCTAGAATAGATTCATATCTCAAAGTTTCCAAGAGCAGTTAAGTAACTTTAAAAAAAAATCTCATAGAGAAATATGACCACATAAATGTATCATCACCTGAGAGATGAAGGAATACAGAATAGTTGTGGTCACATGGCTCTTTAAATTTGGGTGTGAAAACTGACTTCATAAATAGAATATACTTCTAATTAAAATTTATTATTGATTTCAAAACAAAACTCATAGTATTTCCAAGGCCATATAAAAATTTATTTTTCTTTCTTTGGTTAAAGAGAATAAGCAGAGCATGAGTAACAGAAATTCACTGACGATCCATAAATTTCATCTTATGAAATTATTTTAACTTCTTGCCACAATGAACCTTCCATAGAGTTGTCAGCAACTGGCAGACTCTTAAGTCTGAATTTCACTTCTTGGGCTTCTCCCTACGAAACCTGTGTGGACTTGCCAGATAGCAGAGAAATGCCCTAAGGTAGAGATCTAGAGAAAAGCGACAAAAGCAAAATTCTCAGCTTGTGTGTGTGTGTGTGTGTGTGTATGTGAGAGAGAATGAGAGAGAGAGAGTCAGCCTGACTTTTCTGACACTGACTACAGATTAAAAAAAAAATTAATGAAAATGAGACATGGAATACAAATATCATTTAAAACATATTTAAGATAAACAGTATAAAAATTCTTTTAAGTAAAAATATTGATCATATTTTTACTTATTCTAGAAAAACATTTCCTTCTTTCTTGGTTGAAAATGCCTTTACTTAGTGTGAATGTGTTTAATTGCAGACTCTTGGGAACTCTCTTAAAAAGTTCCTCTGAAACTGTATTCCTTTCCTTAAAGGAGCTGGTTTCAACATGTCAGTGGGGGAAAACAAATAACACTTCACCATATAAAACAGCATTTTCACAGGGCTATGCTTGTGTGCCAATATGAGTTTTAACCAAACCCACACACCTGCGTTGCTGTTGTGTATCTATTTCCAAATATTAAAGACTCTGCCCAGTTTGCTTGAGTAATTCTGGGCTGACACATACTTTAGTGACGCAGTGAGAACCTCAACTGATCAATGACTGGGCAAAATCACTGTGAAGACAAACAGCTTTCCCCAGATATTCCATACTGTTGCTATTTTTAAAGACTCGATGAGCTTATCTGGCTTCCTAAAGGGAAAATAAGTAGCCTTAACCAGATAATGTATAAATAGGGGTGGAGGAGAGAGACATGGTTAAAAGGTGCTTCTGAGAATCCAAGAAGAGAATTCAGGGCCATTTAAAAAACATCAAGGTCCTAAGAACTCTTACCTTTGGAAGTCACAATTGACATACTATCAAATGTATTAAAATACACCCAAATCACATATTAAATCTTTTTTCTCCCCGTGAGATATGTTTTAAGTATTTCACATTTTTGCTTTATAGCTAAACTAGTCATCACACACACTTGAGAATTCTCATGAAGTGCGAAGATCTAAAATAGAAATTGTTTGCAAAGATTACAATTTTATGAATGTTAAATTTAACAATTAATAAAGTGGATATGTTATGTTGACAGACAAATATTCCTCTAATAAAGCTCTAAGCACAACCTGATTTCAGACATGGAGTCAGGTTAAAATGTGGAAAAAAATGTATGTTTTCATGGATAAAATATGGTATAAATTTTGATCCTGCAGTTTTCTTTTTGTGTTTTTTGAACAAAAACACCTTTCCCCTTTGCATCAAACTTGGCATAATTCTACGAATGTCTCTTTGTGCTCGGGAAACTGGGTATGTACGGAGAAGTGATCTCCCATAGGGATGAGAACACGGATTCTGGAGCCACTGCCTGGGTTTGTAATTACAGCATTGATCTTTATTAGTTCTGTGATCTTGGATAAGTGCCTTAGTTTTCTATTCTATAAAATGAGAATACGAGTACTTACCTCCCAGGACTGTTGCCAGGATTATGTTAGTATTTTTCGAGTGTTGAGAACTGTGCCTGATATTCTAGAAATATTAGTCATGTTACTGTTATTTCAGACCTAATGCATGAAATGGTTCTGGAGGAATCACTCACTTTCCCCAACAAAGCTGCTCATCTACTGGGAGCTATGTTGAAGGAAGTAGATGGACCCCAATTTTCAGGCAGATATATCCAGATGCCAAGTCCTGGACCAGTGTCCTTATCTTCCTTTTCCTTCCCAGAGATTGCTCTCTATGCTAGGAGCAGGAGTGATCCCAATGCTAAGGATAGGTCCTTCCAGGTTAAGGGTCAAGGAATAGGCACAGGATCAGAGAAATTAAACACCTGCTCTCCCCAGAATAAATACTAGAGTCACCTCCCTCTAGTGGCTGAGATAGTCAATTACAACTCCCCCAGCCAACTAACTTTAACATCTTTATTGGAGTATAATTGCTTTACAACGGTGTGTTAGTTTCTGCTTTATAACAAAGTGAATCAGCTATCTGTTGTAAAGAAAATAGAGACCATGGTAAACTTAAGTGAAAAGTCCATTCTAAGCCAGTGGAGAGCAAGGCACAAAATAATAAACCAATTAAGCTTTTTCATAAAGAAATATTAAACATTTGCACAGTGTCATAATTATTAACCGTAGCATCACAAAAAGAGCAACTTTAATTAAATGTAACCCCATTGTAGGTATTTAATACCTACTTCATTGTCCTCTAAGTGCAGTCAGTGTAATACACATGATAAATAGCTTTTTCTTTCCCTAAGGTTTTCTAATGGATTGGGCTCATTAGTTTACATAATCATCCCTAAAACTAGGACAGTGCTCCCACTGTCGCTGTGTAGTAAAATATTAATCCTACCAAACCAAATATTTGACATGATCTGTTAGGCTTGGAGTGTTTTCCTTAACTTCTCAGGGGTATGAGGAGACAGGGAAAAAAAGAAAAATACCACATCTTTCACTACAGTTGTGTTACATAAGGAACATATAACAAAGAGAAATGGATTTTGTTTAAAAGTATTGAAATTATTTTTTAGCAGTTTATGTCCTAAACCATTGCAGCCACTCAGACATCCAGCTCTTCTGAAAGGTTCTGATTTTAAAAACACAGGGCACATGGTCCATCAGCATACACTATGTGCTGTATGCTGACGAAACAAGGTTACAGCAAATAAAATGTAGAAGTGTGACTACTTTTTCATTTATAAATTCACTTAAGAAGGCTAAAAAATGTCAACCTACCAGATAAAGAAGATCTTCCAGAAACAAAGCGCTCCTGTTTTTTCTCACATAAACTTTATACACACACTTGACTTTAAAAAACTTTTTATAAAATACACCCAATTAAAAAGTGTATTTCATTTTTATTTGTTTCCTCCCACCCCTAAAGAGTGTATTTTTTCTCTCATGCTGTTAAATACACCAACATCAAGATATATTTTTTAGCACATAAAGTACCATGAAGAATCTAGTAAATCTACATAAATTCATACTCACTTAAGATAATTGAGAGGTGTGTAAGAATACATACATGTGCATGCATATTTGCATGAAGCAAAATACTGCATTGGAGAAGGAAGAATATGAGTTTTAGAAATTTTTATTTGATGTGGTGTCCATTCACCTAAGGAGCGATATTCTCTCAGCACTTGCACCCACAGGGCTAGAAATAAGCCGTGGAAAAGAAAAACTGATATGCACATTTACAGATTCTCTTTCTATACTAAAGATCAATTACGTCTCTGTTTAAAAACCAATGATCCAGACAAACCTAAACATACTCTTACCATACAATCCCCAGCAATTGCACTCCCTGGAATTTATTCAAAGGAGTTGAAAACTTGCGTGTCCACAAAAACCTGCACATAGATGTTTACAGCAGTTTTATTCATAATTATCACAACTTGAAAGTGATCAACATGTCCTTTAGTAGGTGAATGGATAAACTGTGGTATATACAGCAATGGGATATCATTCAATGTTAGAAAGAAATGAGCTATCAAGTCATGAAGAGACATAGAGCAATCTTAAATGCATATTACTCCGTGAAAGAGCCAATCTGAAAAGGCTACATACTGTATGATTCCAACTAAATGACATTCTGGAAAAGACAAGACTATGGAGACAGTAGTGGTTGCCAAGGGTTGGAGGCTGGAGGAAGGGGTGAAGAGAGGCAGAACACAGGATTTTTAGGGCAGTGAAAATACTCTGTATGATACCATAATGATGGGTACACGTCACTACACATTTGTTCAAATCCATAGAATGCACAACACCAAGAATCAACCATGATGTAAACTATTATGGACTGAGGTGATAATGATGTGTCAATGTGGGTTCATCGATCGTAAAAAATGCACCACTTTGGTGAGGAGGTCAGTAACAGGGGAGGCTGTGCATGTGTGGAGGAGGGTGTATATGCTGTATGGGAAATCTCTGTACTTTCTCCTCAGTTTTGCTGTGAACCTAAAACTGTTCTGCTTTAAAAAAATAAAGTCAATTAAAATTTTTTGAAAAAATTTGGCCTATAGTTTAGGCCAAAGGATATCTATGACGATCGATAAATTATTCTTTTTAAAAAGACAAAAAAAACCCTCCTATAATCCCTACAGCCCACAAAAATAAAGCCCAGCTTGGTCCAGTCTCCCGCTCCTGTCTCAGCACTTAACACGTTCTCCCTTCCGTTCAGTTCCCCACACTGTGCTCACCAGGAACCATGATCCCTGTGCTGTAACCACAACACAGGCTCTCAGCCCACCCCATCTGCCCTTGCTGTGCCCTCTGCCCAGGAGGGGCTCCCCTGCAAGCTCTTCTTCTTTTCCTGACTGACATCTTTTCATCCTTCTACAGCCAAAGAGCATCTCCTCTGGGAGCTTCCCGCTGAAACCGAATCAGACAGAATTAATCCTCTCTCCCCTTGTCTGTTAGCTGTTTTCAGTTAACTGTTTAATATGACAGTTAACTGTTTGCATGTTGGTCTTCCCTGAGGGAAGGTCATGGATCTTCCATCTTGGTAGCCCAGCCTCTGTTGTGAGGTCATTACCGGCAATCAATACGTGTTTGTAGGATGAATGACGGGCTCTACAATGTGTGTCTACACGAAGGTGGCTTCAAATCTCTTGGAGCAGTAGGAGGTACGTGAGTAAAAAGTGAGGCCCAGGCTCCCCTTGTTGCTGTACTACTTACTGGAGTTTTCACTACCATGTTAATACAGTGCCGATTTTTTTCCTAACTGGATTGTTTCTACTCCCCTCCCCATACACCACACCCTTATTCCATCTACCCAAACCTTATCCTTCCTCCAAGCCTGGCCTCCTATCTCACCTACCCTGAAGGCCTTTTTCAGTTACACAGACATGCCCAGGCAGGCTCCAGGTTGAAGGAAAAGAAATAGGTTCAGTCGTAAAATCACTCCAGGCCTACTGCTCACGTTAAGGCTGGCACTAAAGAGAAGCCTGATTTGGTAACAGGGAAGGGAAAGGCCTCAAAACCAATAGTTCTCAGGGATCTAGCCTTGACCAAGAGCTTGATTCTTCCAGGAGGAGAATCTAGTGCCCTTCAAGCTGTTGGAATCCTAAAGGCCTTTGTCCTTTTTTTTTTTTTGCGATGCGCGGGCCTCTCACTGTTGTGGACTCTCCCGTTGTGGAGCACAGGCTCTGGACGCGCAGGCTCAGTGGCCATGGCTCACGGGTCCAGCCGCTCCGCAGCATGTGGGATCTTCCCGGACCAGGGCACGAACCTGTGTCCCCTGCATCTGCAGGCTTACTCTCAACCACTGTGCCACCAGGGAAGCCCTGACTTCTCTATTATGTAGATGAAGAAACTGGGGCTCAGAGATACTATATAACTAGAATCAAGTCCCTTAAAGCAAGTGAAAAAGCCGCATGAGCCTTGAAAATGGTAGGTTAAAACATCTCAGAGGGAGGTCTAGATATATTAAATGAAATAACTATCTATTCACCTTTATATCAGCGTCCCAAACTCCAGCTTCTGTCAAAATCATGAAAAAGATCAGATCCAGAGTCACACGTTCAGATTTCTGGAACAAAGCTAAGTGGCACTACCACAACAAGTGACATTAACATTAGTGTCTCCAGAACTGAACCTATACATTGGCTTAACTTAGGGTCTCACTCACAAATGTTGCCATTTGTGACAGCACTAGTGACATTTCACATCCTCCTAATGAAGAAGCAGCATAGAGGTTTCGAGAGCACAGGAAAGGCTCACTGAAGGCTAAAACTTTAAACTGTGTCTCTACTGCTCCTATGAAATGAAGTTGGCTACACAGCCACAGCAATGCTCGCCACCAAACTCCCTAAATAAAAATGCTAAATTAAAGCTATAACTTTTTGATGAATGGGGGAGCATTCCTCCATACATATTTTAGTGTACTGCAAATTGATAGTAAAACTAAATCTAACTAGGCAATGAACCCTGTGTAGTTGGGGAAATTAATCACCAGCCAAAGGGCACCACAGCACAACAGTGGTTGCAGGCTGGCAACCTCCTTCGAGCAAACTGAAGATAGGCACTTTAATGAGGGAGAAAATACGAGCTAACAGAACTGTAGTCAAATCAGTTCCTACAGGAGGGAGAGCACATTAACTGATGTGCTGATACCGGCCGCCAAAAGTTCAGCTAGAGAGGACAAAAGGCTGTCAAAGCAAGACGCCATCACGAAGACAAGACAGCCCAGGGTGTGGGCTTAAGCTGCAATATGACATTCTCAAGGGGAACATGAGTTTTGTTCCTCATGTCAGCTCTTTAAGTGATTTTTATTGATGTCATTTTTTTAGGACCTGCTAGTTCTCCCTGACTACCAACAGGAGATTCCAATACATTGTCATGATGTCTTCAGATAGACACACTTTGATATATAATAAAAATTTCCTGTCATCCTTAAATACTCCTTTTTGGACATAATTTTCCTACCTATGCAGGTAATGGTGTCCAGACACATTCATATCACTCGACTGCATCTCTGAGTGACCCTCACACCAAGAGAGATGCTTTACCAAACCCTGATGAGAATCAGCTTCAGCCCCCTTAAGACAAATGGAGATTCTTAAGGTGAGTGTGCACACATACACATGCACACATACACAGTGACGTCCTGGTACAGGATGGGATAAAGATGATGCTGCTAAGGGAAAAAGAACGTTTCACCTGCAGAAAGGTGAGATGTACTAGATGATCATACAAGGAGAAACTAGGTCCTGGCCTTGCCATTTTCTAGTTTGAGACACTCTGAATGGTAACTTAACCCCTGTAAATCCTGATTTCCTCACCCAGAGAATGGGAATAACGCTGCTGAATAACCCCACCTGTTCTACCTACTCCCACAAAGTGGCGGCCTGAAATTATGTGAGGCTGCCTTAAACATTACAAAGAAATAAATGATGGGATAAAGTTCAAACAAATAAACAGTAAGAATGACCTCACTGGGCTTTTATGAGGAACCAAGTAGAGTTTGTATGTGAGAAGTGTCCTTAAATTGGAGAGCTCTGTACAATTACTGAGCCAAATTGATCTTGGCAGAGACGCGGAGTTTTTAATGCTTCTCCAGAAGCAATATCACTGCACAGCCCTCAGAACCAAAGTGGGTCAGAGAGTCTCTTGAAAAATGAAATCCCCAAATTAGCTGGGGCAAAAATGAGGCTGGCCCTAGACTCCCTTATCTTTCAAAAACCCAAATCAATTTATAGGGTGACAGAATGCATGCTCTCCAAATACAAGTCAGGAATTTTTTTTTTTTTTTTTTTTTTTTGGTACGCGGGACTCTCACTGCTGTGGCCTCTCTCGTTGCCAAGCACGGGCTCTGGATGCGCAGGCTCAGCGGCCATGGCTCATGGGCCTAGCCGCTCCGCGGCATGTGGGGTCTTCCCGGACTGGGGCACGAACCCGTATCCCCTGCATTGGCAGGTGGACTCTCAACCACTGTGCCACCAGGGAAGCCCTGGATTTTTTTTTTTTTTTTTTTTAAGAAGCATCTAAAGCTTCTGGCTAATTTCTATCGAAATGAACCCAATGCTACTATGCCAATTTCACAACACAATTTCCATCGGCAAATCTATGGCATAGGTGCTGTTGCCACCCCTATCCTATCCTCATTCCTATCACTACCACAGTAAGTACTGCTGACTGATTACATAGTTTTTAGCCACTAAGCCCCCAGTTGAGCCTCAGAATCCTTCTTAACACAGAGTTCTGAGTGCCTCTTACACAAGAGTAGTTGAAAAGAAGCATTCATTATTAGCCACCTCTAGGATACAGAAATGAGCAAATGACATAGTCAAATGGCTTTCCAAAATGAAAGTTTCTACGTTGGGCTGATAACTTCCAACAAATAAAAGAATCAATATTAAATAATTTCCTGCATCAAATCAATATATTCAGCTATTCTAGGTAACATTTTGCAAGCCCCTCACACTAGAAGGCTTAAAAATAAGCCATGCTCCCCAAAGTTGCACGTTCTGTTAGATTATGTAGAAAAGGCAGCAGGTTACAAAATTTTCCCTTTAAAGTTTCTCTGCCCCAATGATCTCTTCCTTACTCAACTGCACAGACTTGGGGTCTCCGTCCAGGGCTATTTTTTCTTTAGTATAGTCCTTGCTCTTTCTTGAGAAAAGAAGAGTAGCCTGGCCAACAGCTGCCCCTGCGGTCTAACTCCACAGGTGAGAGGGAGAGACACTTCTGTCACTGTTAGAACTCAGGTCCTCACTGGCATCATAAACGAAGGAACTTCTCCACGGGCTTCTGGGGGCATCTCTAGGGGGTCTAGAGGCTGGGGATCCAAACTGGAACTTCAGGCTCTTCAGGTGTTTCTCCATTTGGAGCATTAGGCTCACTGTTGGTTAGCTGGACTCAAGAAATCTCGGTTGCAGGTTGCAGCCGGAACATGTCTCCTCAAGGTCAGTCCTTGTTTTCCTAACTGCAAACTGCTCGCTGTTTTTCCTTCGTTGAGACCCAAACCACAGGGACACGAAGCAAGGCAGATTCTGCAGAGCATCCACCTCCCACCAGCAGCCCGACAGAGGCCTTGGTGACTCAGACGATGTATCCCACACCGCCATGCCCATCACACGCCGAGTCCTGGAAACAAATCCCAGCTCCAGGATGCTGCTCCTCCAGTAGCACGCAGGCTGTTTCCACTCAGCCGTGACGTCCTCATTTTCAGATTCGACGTAACTACACACACCTAAAAGTGAAATTGTTAACTCCCCAACTGATTTTTCTCCTAATTCCCTATTTCTCTCTGAGCTACCATAATTCCTTCGGTCCACATCCCAGCTGGTCCTGTTGACTCTTCTTCCATAATGTCTGTCACATTCTTCCTTCCCTTTCTCAATGCCGTCTTTCTAGATGTTTTTTTTTTTAATTAATTAATTAATTAATTTTATTTATTTTTTGGCTGCGTTGAGGCTTCATTGCTGTGAGTGGGTTTTCTCTAGCTACGGTGAGCGGGGGCTACTCTTTGTTGCGGTGCGCGGGCTTCTCATTGCGGTGGCTTCTTGTTGCACAGCACGGGCTCTAGGCGTGCGGGCTTCAGTAGTTGTGGCTCGTGGGCTCTAGAGCACAGGCTCAATAGTTGTGGCGCACGGGCTTAGTTACTCCACGGCATGTGGGATCTTCCTGGACCAGGGCTCAAACTGTGTCCCCTGCACTGGCAGGTGGGTTCTTAACCACTGCATCACCAGGGAAGTCCCTCTATATCTGTTCTTGATTTTTCCTTTTTCTGTGCTTTGCTTCCTCTCCTATATTCATACTATGCTTCTCCAGTGCAGAAATCTTACTAAAGTCCCATTTTCCCAGTTAAAAACCTCAGACATGCCCCACATTGAGAAAAATAAAACCTAGGTCTCGTAGACTGGCATGTGAGACACTCTACAGTCTGTGCCCAACCTTTCTTTTCCATAAAATTCCTTCTATCCACACTCTAGGTAACTCAAGCTCAAAGACAAGCTGGCTTATTCCCTATTCCTGATCACATCTCCATCATCCCTTTCCCTCCTATTCCTGGCTCATCCCTGATGACCTTCTCCCCTTTCACTTACTTTGCTCCTCATTGACTTTCTTGGTCCAGTTCAAACCCTGCTCCTGAATTCCTAAATCCTCTGGCTGTACCACTTATGTGGCCTTCGTAACATAACCCTTTACATTTACAGGTGTCTAGGCTGAACTAAGTTGTTACTCAAAACCAAAATAAGTTCCGAGAAAATCAGAACACCTCTTCTTGATATCTCCCATGGCCTTAGCAGAGCAAACCAACCAGAGTTGGTTCCATTTGCTGACTGACTGATATGCTACAACTTACAAATAATTTTAAGCTGACTTCCTAAGGACTGATTTTAGAATACAGAATAAACTAGAAATGGGTACAGTTTAGGCCTTCCTTTAATAAACCTTATTCTCATTACCATAACTCACCCAAGGGCTACCCAACCTCAGACGAAACTCTTAAGAAACTACCATTTTTGAAGGGAAGAGGAGAACAGGTAAGTTCATTTTATGTAAAATAAATGGAAAAACTATTTGATTTTAATACTGTGTTACACTGATCACAGTAACTGCCAAGTATATCCTCTCTCATGTTCATTCATAACCACACTTACAAACGTGTACGTATCATATAATAACATAGTGTCTCAGAATAAAGCAAGCAATATAAAAATGTGTGTGCTTTTACAGGAACCTACACAATGATTCTATAGTGAAAAATAAGATCCACTTGGAAGCTCCAAAGAAGCAGAGAATAGAAGTGAAAATGCCTTTGGAGACAGGACAACCATAGAGTTCAAGTGCTGAGTTCAAATCCTCTGCAGTCACTGTCATTTTACTGGAACGCACAAAATTAAGCGAACACCAACAAAACAATAAAATACATTTTCTGTCAAACTCTTTCAGTTCTGTTTTCACAAAAGAATGTAACACCAAATGGAATCTCACTTATTTCAATAGCTGTCGTAATTTATAATCTTTTTTCCTTCTGGAAAGAGACAATGCCCATTGTAAGCTGGGAGTATAACCCGATGGATCATTAAGGTGGGGGACAGTGACTCATACCCGTGAAGCTATAATGGGGAGTCTGGGAGTCCAAACACTGCCAACAGCCTGAATAAACAAAGCCACACACAAAGGCACTAGTATTTTTTTTTTCTCAAATGTCTGTAGCTGTTGTCATGATCAATAAATTAGAAAATATTAAATGTCCTGAAATTCACAGTCGCTTTCTGCTTTCTATCTTTTCTTAATCAAGAGATACGTTCAATCAAGGGATTGTATGGGATGTTCTACAAAAAGCCTGACATTACAAAGGATCCCCAGAGCAATAAAGGTGAGACCATCTATACCAGATCCCTGATGCTGATCCCATAAGTCATCCAATGCCACACAGATCTGGGGCTTTTCAAGCTCTCTGGCTGCTGCTGGGCTCTGTGCAAAGTCTATAGAAGTCAGCTCCTTTTATAACTCCCATCATGATAGAAGACTATAGATGCAAATGAGTTGAGGATGGTGGTCAGTGGCTACTAAAAGAATAAAGAGGGCGCTCATGTATCCATACTCTATTTATCTCACACTGAGCTAAACAGAAAGCCCATACAATCGAGGGTCCTAGGTAGCGCTCTAAGGTAACAGGTAAAGGATGGATAAACCAAAACACATTATAATCATCACACACAAAATATCTGGATCTACACTGTGGGGATGCTAACCATTCAGATGCCCCTGCCGGATGCCACGGTCTAGGGACTCCCCGCCTGGTTCTTGAGCGAGCCCGCAGGAGCCTCTTTATTAAACACATGGCTTCATTCTCCTACTGTCTCTGCGCAGGGAGTAGCATGGGATTATCATCGCCCTATTACTGTTATCACACTTCAGTCAAGCTGTTTCCTTGTTTGCCTCCCATACACAGCTGAAAGCTCCCTGAGGGGAGGGATGGAATCCCATTTATTGTCATCTTCTCCCGACCGCACCTGGCTCTCAGAAGCAAAATGACTGCTGAATGAATGAAGGCGCATAAGGCCCCATCATCGGGGTAAGTAGCAGAAGCAGCAGTGCAGGCCAAGACTCCTAGGGCACAGATCCGTAGCAGGGCGTCCAACAGGAGAATTTCAACGCATGCCAGGGAGAAAAAGCAAGCCAAAGCAAGCACTTTGCAGTGCGCGGGAACTGCAGATCCTTCTGTGGCTTTTATCTGGAGCCTTGTGCAGGCTTACCCAGATCCCATCGCCTGTAACATGTCAGGAAGCCACCACATACATGAAAACTGAAGAGGGAAAGATCCATGAGATGGGACTAAAATGCGCCGTCAACCAGACAGCAAGGGATTCTCTCCTCCATGCAAATACAAACACGCGGACACACATGCTCAAAGGCATCCACAGTCTGGAAGGCTAAAACAGCACTGGAAAGAGGAATAAGTCCCCCTGGGCTGTGGGAAATAGGCTGGTCATCTTCCAACTGTTTAAGAATCTTTACCCTTTAAGGATGCCCTTGAGGTTGCACCTCTCTCACATCTGTCCCTGATCTCTCTGGCCACGGTGGTCTGTCTCTTTTATGAACTCTCTTTTCGAGAAGTCTGTGTTGTCTGCTGGTCATTAAGTGAGGGAGGTGCCAGAGTGAAAGGAGCCCTGGACTAAGAATCAGAAAAGCCGGTTCGAGTTACATGACTCCCTCAGCCCCTGGTCCTTCTTCAATGAAATGGAGATAGAGGGCTCCGATACATGGCTCTCACAGGGTCATTTGAGGGTGAGAGAATATACAGTTTACCATTATATTTGGTTTCTATGGCTGCAGTAACATTACCACAGACTTGGTAGTTTTAAACAATGGAAATGTATTCTCTCATAGTTTGGAGGACAAAAGTCCAAACTCAGTATCAATAGGCCCAAGTCAAGGTATTAGCAGGCCATGCTCCCTTGGGAGGCACCAGGGGAGAGTATGTTCCTTGCCTCTTCCAGCTTCTCGGGGAGTCAAATCTCCCTCTGCCTCTGTCTTAGGATACTTGGGTTTGGATTTATGACCCACAGGACAATCCAGCATAATCTCTTCATCTCAAAATCCTTAAATGAATCACAACTGCAAGGGCTCTTTTTCCAAATAAGATAATATTTACTGGTTCCAGGGATCAGGATATCTTTGGGGGTCACCATTCAGGTCACTACACCCGTCAACTACATTAAATGTTAAAGTACAATTCTTGCCCCGTATTCTTTTCTTAATTCTCATCATCAAAGCTAGGGAAGAAATTCTGTGAGGATAAGAACAACTCATACTTTGCAAGTCCCATGAAGGTTTTTAAGGTATTATTTGTTCATATAGAAAATAAAGCCCTTATTCTACTTAATGTTTAGTTCCCAGCATTAGATCCCACGTAAAAATTCTAACACAGTGTCAAGTGTCTCATTTTTTTTTTCTAAAATAGCCAGACCTTCTGTTCAGAGAAGCTGGGGAAAAAGGAATTGCATTGTAGATGCTTCCACTGTTACTGCCAAGTGCCTTGCATTGAGTGTCATTTGTGATGCTCTGTTAGTGAAAATCGTTCTGAATTATCACCAGAATCCAAAGGCAGGAGAGCTACTAGAAGTAAAGTTGCCATAAACCCCAGACGAATGAGTGTGAACTCCACGCAGCCTGATCCATCTCAGTGTCAAGAGGAGAAAAGCAGCAGCTTCCAATCTGGAAGAGCTTGATGCAGGCTCAAGATGGGGGTAGATCCACTCACTTATTTTTTTCAACAAATATTTGTTGAGGACGCACTACGTACCAACAGTAGGGACCCAGTGGTGAGCAAAATAGGCAAACTGTTGTCAATTTAAAAGTTTCGTTCTAGTTGGGTAAAATAAACAACAAACAAACAAACAAATGTTATATATTGAGTGGGGATACACACCAAAGGAAACATCATGAAGCAGGGTTGGGGGAGCAGGCCGGGGCTCTCCACGAGGGGTGGCGAAGGCTGTCTGCTGCACTGACATTTAGTTCAGACATTACGTGAAGGAGAGATCAGGTGATTGGGGACCAGGAGGGACAGTGTTCCTCTAGCTGTTCCGATCAGCTAGAATAGCTTGTTGTACCAGAAAATGCCCTGCTCAAAGACCAAGAGGATAATGTCAAAAGGACCCAGGAGTCAGCTTGAAAGGCTTCCCTCTGATTGATTTGGGGACAACCTGACCAACAAAAGGAGGAATGGTGGTCACGGATCATTATACACCAAATATATGTTATCTATTTTATTCTTTTAAAAAAATGCATGAATTAATAATAACTTTCCTAAAAACAGGGGGAGAGAAAGGAGGAAAATTTCTTCTGTAACAGAAAAACACCAGCTAATAACAGAATTAGAAAACTGCCATTTGACAAACAGCAATATAATAACTGAGTCAAGCAAGGTCACTGATGAATGTAAAAACCATTGGGTAAGATTCTGTTGAGAAAAGCATATTCATGTGAACTCAAAATGCTGCTCCAGAGATTACTTAATAAAGCAAAAGGCGTAAAACCACAAGGGAAAGGTCTGGAAGGCACCAGATTTTGGGCTTCGTAATATGATGCTATGGGTAAGACATCTTCACCTGATCTTTTCAAGTTATGTTTAACCTGAATCTAATGATGAAGAAACCATCAGATAAACTGAGATTGTGGGACAGTCAACAAAATAGTTGTCCTGTATTCTTGAAAAATGTCAATATTATGAAAAGATTAAAACAAACCCCCTAAAAGTATTCTAAATTAAAGAGATATGACAACTAATTGGAATATATAATCTTTTTTTTTTTTTTTGCGGTACGCGGGCCTCTCACTGTTGTGGCCTCTCCCGTTGCAGAGCACAGGCTCCGGACGCACAGGCTCAGCGGCCATGGCTCATGGGCCTAGCCGCTCCGCGGCATGTGGGATCTTCCTGGACCGGGGTATGAACCCGTGTCCCCTGCATCGGCAGGCAGACTCTCAACCACTGCGCCACCAGGGAAGCCCCTAAAGAAATACAACTCTAAAGAACTTTTAAGGCGATAATTGGAGAAATTTGATATGGACTGCATATCAGATAATATTGTAATCATTTTCAATTTGAGAGTATAATAATGATATAATATTTTGATTTGCATTTCTCTAATGATTAGTGATGGTACTCTGTAACCACCTAGAGGGATGGGATAGGGAGGGTGGGAGGGAGACGCAAGAAGGAGGAGATATGGGGATATATGTGTATGTATAGCTGATTCACTTTGTTATAAAGCAGAAACTAACACACCAGTGTAAAGCAATTATACTCCGATAAAGATGTTAAAAAAATAATGATATAATGATGTTATGGTTATTGAGAATGTAATTGCTCTCAGGAGATAAATATTGGAGTATTTAGGGGTGAAATGTCTGAATGTCTGCAAATTACTCTCAAATGGTTCAGCAAAAACAAACAAACCAACAAACAAAACCCCATTTCTTTTAATATATATACGGGCTAAAAGGGAAGGAGGCAGGAAGATAAAGCAAATGTGGCAAGTGTTAACTGATAAATCAAGGTGAACATGGGTGTTGACTGTACCATTCTTCCAACTTTTTTCATAGGTTTGGAATTTTTTAAAAGGGAGAAAACTCTAGGAACAGGAGACAAAAAGGCCGTGACACAAACATGCTTGGAGTGGTCAAGAAAAAGCAGAGTCCAATGCAGCCAGCAGGAAATGAGTGAGAGGCAGCAGGAAGTGCGTCATGGAAGATGGGAGGGCAGCCCACTGGAAGGCCCTGAGCGGAGAAGTGACTGACACGACAAAGACCAATCTGACAGCTTGATGGAGAATGAGCTTAGGAGGACAAAAGTTGAACTGAAGCCGGGGGGACAAGATAGGAGGCTGCTACAGAAATCCAGGGATATGACTTTTTGACTCAGAACGTAAGATTGAGCCAAGTTCATATTTTACACAAAGAGGAAAAGAAAAACAATTCCAATACCATTTTAGGAAAATAAATGTTCTCTCACTTTGGAGTATCCCCATATTGTTTTACTAACTGGACCCAGTAATAGTTCACATTGAATAGTAACAGTTCATATTGTCATGGAAAAAGTAGTAGAATAGCATAAGGATCCATGAAATTGAGCTCATCTCCTTTTCACCTGGGATCATGAGTACAGCTGTCCCATTTTCATAATATCACATCATTGTCATGTTCCATTAGCATATGCAACATCCTCGATACAAAGGTCAGGTTTTGCAGTTCATTTTGAATGCTGGGTTTCTAAGAACAATATGAAGATAATAATAATAAAACAGAATGCTCAGGTTGGAACTTTTCACAAACGTTATCTAATTAATTCTTATAACACCTTCAAGAGGTATTATTATCCCCATTTACTGCTGGAGAAACTTGAGAAATTTTTTTTTAATTCTGCATTTGTATCACTCCTCTTACTGAGACACCTCTGAGCTTCACATTGTCATCACCATCTTTTGCTTTCAGAGAAGATCACAACTTAATTCTCTTATCAACAGGGTGGGTGTTAATGGTTGTAGCCACATTTTAAGAGTAGGAAATAAGTTTTGAAAAATGACGTGAAATGTCTTTTTCCTAGTCTCAAAGCAATGCAGTAACAAAATGGAACATACAGCAGCAGCCCATACAAACACACACACACACACACACACAGCGCAAAGTAGTTTTTTCATTTGTCCCAAGATGATCTAGTAATTGAAAGATAACTGCTATAATTTCAATGTATTCTAAAACCAAAATTCAAAATTTAGTTAAGTAAAGAAGTCACAGTATTTGGTCCAGGAAAACTATGTAATAATGAATACTCCTGAGTGATGAAGGGCCAAATGAGTCTCTAATGGTGGGTGGTACAAAGGAAGTTTCCAGGCTCCTTGTACTTGGGGTGGGGCTGAAGAGGTACATCTCCTAATAGGGCTCAAAGGGTCTGAGACCATCACAGCAATGGTGAGAGACCGTCTCCCCAGGACAGAAGCAGGCCGGCCCTGGCTGAGGGAACTGGGCAGAGACTGCTCAGGATAGAGCAGCAGTAGATATCAGTGCCTTGGGGGCCCATGGCCTGATTTCCAAATGAAATCAATTTAACCTTCATTGCATCACTTAAGCTCTGTCTAAAATAAAACTTTTTAAAAAAGAGAAATATAGGGCGCCACAATTCAAAACATGCTCCCCACTCCCATAACCACACTCTCAACAGAGGACTGAAAAATTTACTTGTATGGTGAACCAAGCAGATGAACTCCAGTCAGAGTAACAAAATCACCTTCCCTGTAAATAGCGTATTCTACTTGGAATGCAAATTTAAAATGACTGCAAACTGGAATGTGTTCAAGTAAAGTGTAGACAGTGCAACCTTATGCTGTAGAATAAAAGTGAGGGCTCTTCCCCCAGAGGCCTGAGTTTGAACCAGATCAAGCCTCTTCCTAGACATTGGCAAGTGGGTACATTTTATTGTTCAAACATGGAGGGCTTGAAGGTGAAAGGGGACACTTTTGATAATCACACTGGGCTAGGAGGCATCAACTGAACTGAACCTGGGCAAACAGAGATGTGTGGTCACTACAGATAAGTCTGTTTCTCTGGGCCTCAGTTTTCACATCTGTCAAATGTGAAATCGTCTTCCTGGACTCACGGGCCCGGTGTGAGGACTATAGGAGTTAATGTATGGGAAACACTAAGAACAGCACTGGGCAGGTAGCAGAAACCAAGGCCCCTGAAAGGCTCTCAGGGCATGGCCATGGAGGCATCTACACCTGCAGAAGCGAAGGCTTTGAAAGGACTAACGTGTTCCAGGGACCCGGTGGGATGTGAAAGCTCTGTTTGCCATCTGACCTCACAAAACCTCATCCCCTAGGCTTGATAACTTTATAACAGGCAAGTTTGTATTATCAGTTCAGAAAATAATAAATTCCAGAAAAAAAAATCAAAGGAAAGCACCTAAACGTCTTCTGCAATAAGTTTATTATATTCACCCTTCCCCATTCCTGCACATCAGTCTACTCCCTGCCCCCTCACCTATTTCCCCACTTGGAGTACCACAGATGCATCATCTCATTCTCCCTTCTTCGGGTTCTTCCAAGAAACAGAAGCCCCCAGCTGGTGGCACCTGCAGCAACCATGGTAGCCGAGAGGAGCACTAACTGGCCTGTCCATGCCTCCCCTGCCACCCCTCCAGTGACACCCGAGGCCCCAGTTTTCCCACCTGTGCCCAGCCCACGCCCACAGGACCAGCAAAGTGTTCACAGTTGTGCTCATCTCTGCTTTGCAGAGCCATTCCATGGAGTGCCTACACGAAACAGACCCGGTCCTACACAACAATTCAAAAATAAAACTCACGGATGCACAAGGCAGTTCATTAAACCATCACATTCACAAAAGCACCGGAACTGGTGTCTGTAGACTGTGAAAAAATTGCCATCTGGTACCAGCTTCTTCAGATTTTTTTCAATACTCTTCACAAAGTGAAGTGGAGAAAACAGAGAATAAAAAAGACAAATGGTCCTGCTCATCCTACAAAGTCAATGAAACTAAAAGGGTTTAGCAGCCAGTTGACTTTCCCGCACTTACAAGAGTCCCATGAAAAGGAGACGCAAATAAGTTCATTTGTACCCTTTTTTAGATTTCACAAATAAGTTATATACGATATTTGTCTTTCTCTGTCTGGCTTACTTCACTTAGCATGATAGTCTCTAGGTCCATCCATGTTGCTGCAAATAGCATTATTTCATTCATTTTTATGGCTGAGTAATATTCCATTGTATATATGTACCACATCTTCTTTATCCATTCATCTGTAGACGGACACTTAGGTTGCTTCCATGTCCTGGCTATTGTAAATAGTGTTGCTATCACATTGGGGTGCATGCATCTTTTCGAATTATGTTTTTCTCCAGATATATGCCCAGGAGTGGGATTGCTGGGTCATATGGTAGCTCTATTTTTAGTATTTTAAGGAACCTCCATACTGTTCTTCATAGTGGCTGCACCAATTTACGTTCCCACCAACAGTGCAGGAGGGTTCCCTTTTCTCCACAGACATAGAAAACAAACTTATGGTTACCAAAGGGGAGCAGTGGAGAGGGATAAATTAGGAATCTGGGATTAAAGTATACATACTACTATATATAAAATAGATAATCAACAAGGACCTACTGTATAGCACAGGGAACTATATACTCAATATCTTGTAATAATCTATAACAGAAGAGAAAGTAAAAAAAGAATATATATATATATATAAAACTGAATCATTTAACTGTACACCTGAAACTAACACAACATTGTAAACCAACTATATTTCAATAAAAATTTAAAAAAGGAAGACATTAAAAAAAGGAGGCACAAAATCATAGCATATTGCCATGTATTTGGTAAATGCTTATTATATCTGCCCCTCACCATGGCAACAAGTGGAGTGAGGGGTATTCAGACAGCTGTGGACACCCAGTAACCTTTCTAGCAGCAGCAGGACAAACGGACAAGCTCTTGGCAAAAACTGGACTAGGTGACCATCATCCCCAATGCCCTCCTCCGCTAAAGTATCCTCTACCTGTCCTTCCTACCGACTTTAGGACCACCACAGGTCCCATTCTTGCTAATACAAATTTATCCCACTAAATGCCTATAAGCTATTATTCTTACTCTTGGGCAAGGTAGGTGAAGACAGTGAAAGTCCATGAAATTCATGACTTGCCCAAGGTCTCAAAGCTTCTATGTGCTGGGGGCAGGGATCAAGATTCAGGCACCATACTGCTAGTATTTTGGGGTCCCATAACTCAACTCCTCCAGGGCCAGTCAGGTAACAGGAATGAAAGGAGCCAGCCAGGTGGGGTCTGCAGTACACTGGGGAATGGGAGCCCCATAGAAAAAGGGCAGCAGTGGCCCAGCTCTAGGCAAGACTAGAATCACACCATGAGAGAATACAGACTCACAGAAGGGCTTTTGTTTTTACAAAGCAGCCCCCAAAGTCCCCAATTAAAACTCTCTTGCTGCTTCAAAGTACCTTTAATGACAATAGTTAATTGATTTTATGAAGTATCTGCTATATACCAAGTGCTGTTATAGGTGTCAGGGAGATGGAAGTAGCAAAATAGGCAGGCCTCCATTCCGTGGGGCTTACATTGAACTCTCTTTCATTAAAGAGGCTTAGCCTCTTCAGCATGTCATCTGCCGTGACTTTGAGATTACTTTCTCTGCCCCGCACCATAGCCAGGTACAGTTGTTAATATACTCTGAGGTTTACCTTTCTATAATAATGCCTTTCTACTCTCTCCTTGAACTTTTATTTACAATTAATACCTGGTCAGTTTTTACATTTTGAAGGTTATAATTTAATACTTATGGCAGCATCAAAATGCATGCCCTGTCTCTCAAGGTGTCAGCACCAACCCCAAAGCATACATCCTATGTAAGAGTGTGCCATGTTGAGAGCACAGGTAAAAACATCAGACCAGGCTGGAGTCCCAGGGAGTCACATTCATTCCATCCATACACACTTAGGAAGCCTCTACTATGTGTGTCAGGCACTATTTTAGGCTTTGTGGATACATCTGTGAAAAAAAAAAAATCCTTGTCCTCGTGAAGTTTATGGCACAATGGCAATAGTCTTCTCTGAAACTAGTACTGAATCCTACCAGCTGTGTGGTGTGTGTGATTTCAGTCCCAGCTGAAACAGGGAGATGGGGATTTGGGAGGGGAAAGGAGAAGAAATGGAATAGCCACTCCACTGCTACCTCTGGCCTAGCTGTGTGTCCACCATCTCGAGACTCCAGAAGCCAAATGGGGAACAATAGGATGGATTAAGTGAAAGAGAAAGAGTGCAGGAAGTGCAGCAGATGCTCTAATGGTTGCCATCTGCTCAGAAGTTGGGGCATGTGATGAAAATGCAAAAGAACATTGCTGAATCAACAGCAATGTGGTCCCTGAGGAACGGTAGCCAGCCTCCAGCTACTTACTGGTCCCTACTGAGGGCGAGGCCTGCCAGGTGCCAAGAAAGATCCTGAGAATGTAAAATGAGAGAGCTTCCTTTGGAATTTTGCTACCTATAATAATCACAGTCCAGACTATGAGCTGGCCTGGATCACATCCACATTACTCATGAAGCACTGATGTCACCATTATATGAAACAGCCACTAAATGGAAGTAAATTTATTAAGTACTGGGGATTGTGGAAATTCTGAGTGGCTATCGTTGCCTCAGAAGGGAGAAAGGGAAGGCATATATAAATTCCACTCAAGGTTTTTAGGATGTTTTCTATCACACTGATATGGATAAGTGGATATTCGGGCCATGTTTGTTTTTTTTTTAAGCTTGTGCACAAACTGTGTTTTGCCTTTCTTTCTCCAGCCCTGCTGCAAGACAAGAATGTCACAATTTCAGGATGAAAGGGCATTTGGGAATAATGTGGTTGAATTCTCTGTTCTACAACTTTCCAGGTAAATGGGAACTTGGCCTTCCTGGGAGATTTCCAGTGGTGTGAAACTGATGGTCTGATGATCCGGCCCATTCTACACTCTGAAAGCTTTCTTAGAAAATTCTTCCCCTCATACGCAGCCAAAATGTGCCTTGCTGTAGCCCCTGTAGCCCCCCTGTAGCAGTGTAAGGTTACACTCCTGAGACATACTCAACTAAATTTACATTTCATTTAGCAGCTGAGCTGCCCCAGAAGCTACAGATCTCTCATTTCAGGGCAACTCTCAGGAAGCCCATGGAGACAGAGGGTAGGAGGGTAACTCCCATCCCAGCACAGCCTGCCTCCAGGGCTTCACCATGAAAGGAACAGAATATTCCACTGCCGCATTTAGAAACTCTGTGTGTCAGCACCTCAAAAGGGCACAGACACTGTCAATGCTCACCACCATCACTCTCCCCGGACCTTCAACCCCCACTCATAAAAAAGGAGCAAGAAGAAATCTGATCCATCACAATCAATGGAAGAAAAAAAATTCTATGCAGGGATGCAATAAATGCTTTTCTGTGGTAATAGCATGAACCTATTTGGAATCTCTACCATGCACATTAGACCATCATCTGGGGGCACACTGTTGGAGACACCCAACTCCAGGCGGCCAACCAGCTATCTCTACCTAGAGATGTCTCAGTGTGGTCAAGACCAAACTCATCATTTCTACAATTTTCCTCCCTCTCCAATTCTCTCTCTTGGGTTCTGCTCAGTTAATGCTAGAAATCGGAGTGTCAATCATTCATTCAAAACTATCCACTGAACACCTACTGTGTGCACCTTTCTTTCAACCTCTGTAACAAAGATTGTTATCTATTTACCAAACTCATTTCCTCTGTTTTCTGGACACAGGGCAGCTGTATTTTCCAGCCTTCCTTGTCCTTAGGTGTAGTAGAATACTAAATTCTAGGCAGTGGAATGGGAGTGAAAGTAATGCATGCCACTCTCAGGTCTGGCAATGCACCATCTCTCGTGCTCTTTCCCTTTTCCACCAGCTGCAATGATGGCCAGGGCAACCTTAAAGGCCATGTGTTGAAGACCCCCCTACCCCAGATCCCTGAATGACTGTGTGGAGTGGATCCTCTTCTCCACACTCTTGTTCTGTGAGTGAGAAATACAATTCCATTGTATCTGAGCCAACTGTACGGTGGCTGATTTGTAAGCAGCACTGTTACCAATACATCTTCTATTTTCCAATTCACTCATTCATTCATTCTTTAATAAACATTTTGCAAACACTTAACTACATTCCAGGCATTGAGAAAGGCACTGGGGAAATAAAAATGACTAAAGGAGGTCACAGAGTCTACATAAACTGGATAATTTAAACCCCATATAAATGATCCCATGGCAATGTGTCTGTCTTAAGTTAGTCACAATGGAAAGATCTGCGACTTCATTTTGAATCCTAGGCTAGTTACGCCTCTTAAATATCTAAATGTGTTAGCATCTTCATCTATAAACAGAAGCAATATTCCGTCCTGCCTAGTGTCAGGTGGATTAAATTGAAAGAGATAGAAAGCTTTCTGTCAGCTATCAAGTTCTCTGCAATTTTTAATTTAATTCACTGCAATTGTCCTAATCCAGGACCTGTTATTCATGAAATATCGTACCAGCATCCTCATTGGAGTTTCTACCTAAAATCCTATCTATACCTAAAGAATAGATTGGTAAAGGTAAATTTTCCCAGTCTGAGCTTGGATCGGTCATTTCCTTTTTCAAAAAAAATCTTCCAATACTCTGGAATGCTTACAAAATGCAAGTCAAACTTTTTAGCTCAGTATTCAAGGCCCTACATAGCATGGTCTCAAATTAATGTATAAGTCCTTATCAGACTCTGTACAAGCTCATGCTTTTCTTCTACCTCACCCACCCTATCTTCTAGCCATACACACCATTTCTACAATGTGCCACACTCTCTCACCTCCTTGCCTTTGTTTTATTCTTTGTCCGGTTTTGTTCTTTACAACCATCTCTCCCCATTGAAACCCCCATTTTTCATGGTTCAGCTCCAATATCACCAGTTCTAAAAACATCTCTCTCCAAAAACAGTTTTCAGAACCTCATCCTCCTCTGCACTACCACATCATTTACTCTGAGTCGCTCTTCTCCATTACTGATAACACCTTTATTTCGAATAGCCTATTGTCTTTGGGAAGGAAAAAGAAGAGGAAACATGAGCATTTAATAAAGTCATGTTACACTGAAGAAAAAAGTTCAGAAGACAGTCCAATTACTTGTGGTTGGATTACCAAAAATAGACTAGCTACAAGAGTGATGGAATTCTCTGGATTGTCAGAAAACTCTTCCTATGCTTTAGGATCTATTACATTCAGGGGACGCTTTATAAAAGCTATTAGTGGAACCTTCATGTTGAAAGTCACTTTTAAAATAATAAACATAATCCCATCGGCAGAAGAGTAGAAACAAAGTTCAAAGTCGTTCTTTCATTTCCCTAGTCAATTCTTCAGATTTTGGTTCAGTCTTATTTTAGAAAAATGAGAGAAACAAATTTGTTAAATTGTCCACTGATAACATAAGCATAAAGCTTGTAAGTGAGTAATTTTAAGGAACTGGTCATGCATGGCAAGTTTTTCATTCATTTGCATATATGAAATAAAAAGTATTCATTAATTAAAAAGTCATTTAAATCACTCTTTCCATCAACTGAGAGTTTGCTTCTACTTTCTCATTTAGGATTAAAAAAGGGTGAGGGGAAGCTGGATACTCTGTATTTTTTCTGATTAGATACAGGGAGACCAACTCTACCCACAGACACTAAATTCACAAAAATCCTAACAGAGCGTATGTACTATACATACAATACTAACAGCATTTTCTCTTATGTACTCTTGTAACAAACTAGGCTAAAATGCAAGTATAGTTCCTTGAAGATATTTCTCTAGAGAACAGAGAAGAATGAATTTATATCAGCCTATGAGTGAGAGGGTGGGGTATGTAACTGGGAATTCTAAAAAAGATTTTAAAATACTGATGGTTTTAGACAATTCAAGTACTTTGTCCTGTAAATAACAGGATATAAAATAATTTGTGGCAACAGATATAATACTCTAATGTGAATCAGAAAATGTTTCTTAGAAATTGTCATAAACAGTATCATTATAAAAGATGGATCAAAATTCATGAAATTCAATGCAGACCATTTCCTAAGGAAAGCCACATGTAATACACACACAGGAATCAAACAAACAACTAATCAATCACTGGACATTAAGTGAAACATTAAGATATGCTCAATGGCATAAGCATAGTACATTTTCTCAGTGTTCCTGTAAGTCATCAAGTAAACAGCTCAACAAGTTTCCTTACTTTATGTTAACACTAAGAAAACAGTTAAGAAAAAACTGTTTATTGCGTATTGTGATCCAAAGTGTTCAAATACTCGTGGTGGGATCTGGGGGAAGGGAAGGGAAGACAAAGCAGCCCCGGGCAGGCACTGGAGCGCGCTTACCTCCAGAAGTGAAAAGCGAAGAGAGGACTACAGGGACTGCCTGGGCTGGATGGGGTTGGACTCAGGCTCCTTGGAGTGAGACTGAAAGTTAAAATAATGTCATTCCAAGTGGGAGAAATGATGGCAGTAAAAATAGCACAGCTCATTGAAGGGACTGTGTTCCCTTTAGGCGAGAATGATCAGGGCTTGCCTATCAGTACCACTAGGTAATCATCTGATCACGTGCCCCTTTTTAGCTCTAAAACAGAGAACAAGCACAATGCTTCCTGCTGAAATTTACATTCTCAAAACTACTGCTGCCATTTTTCTTTGTGCCTTTTCTTTGTCACAGAGCAACTTGGCAGATATCTTCGACATGTGATTGTTTGCAAAGTCAAGTCAGTGCTGTTTTTTATACTGAGTATATTCGATTTCTGATTAAGAACCAATGGTGAATCTGTAGCAGAACTCTAGGGAAGTAGTTATCAGAACAGAAATGAAAATTCAGGTTAAATACTGTAGTTTTTAAAAAGCAAAGCAACGAACCTTTCCATACTTTTAAGCGCTTTGCACTGAAAAATATCCAGCAACATTTTGTCCAACTCTCATGGTAAAAAGTGTTCTTATGCTTATATTCATAATAAGTAACTTCAAAATTTCTCACATATGGTTGTAAAGTGTTTTACTCTCCAAAGAGGTTTTTGCAAGTTCATCTATCGAGGGACCATTATAATTTCTACTCCCAACAACCCATCCAAACCACCAAGCATATTCACCAGCCAACTCTCAAATATTCAGCATGGGGTGGTGAGCTTATAGTCCCTTTATCTTTTTTCCTTTTGGCCTCAAGGCTCTTCTCTTTTAGGGAGGAAAGGAAACAAATTTGTCAGATATCTTACTTGCAACAATTTTGCCAACAGATCTATCAAAATATGAAGTTAATACTAGTCAATTTTAATTATTTTCACATGGCAAAGTCAAAATAAGAATTAGCTAAGGGTTCTAGTACCAACTCTTAGGCTGAAGTGAGCCCTGGAAACTCCTGCTATATTGCAATGAGTTTCTTAACATTCTTCTGCCTCTCCTTTGGTCCATGACTCTACATCGTAACCACATTTTCTTACCTTAGGCAAAGGTAATTGGTTACCTTTGCAAAGGTATATTGGCTAATTCAAGCTGGTTGTGCCCTTCACTGAACAGAGAAGTGGCAACAGTGGCTAGAATCAGATTTAGGCTTCCCAAATTCTTAATGCCATCCTTGTTTCCCATTATGTGGATAATTGAGACTTGGCTGTGTTTGTTTTAAACCAAAATGTAAATCATTGCTCACAATGCTCCAATTTGTTTAATAAAATGTTTTAATAGAGTAACATTTTATATCTGTTTCATATCTTCTAAAACCATTCTCTGGTTTGGTACCAGTACTCAGCAAACTAAGGAATTGGTTTCCTTATACATTCAGAGCACGTTCAAAAAGCTGCTGCTCTTAAGCATACTGTACTCTAACTTAGCAGCTCATTGGAAAGCCCTCCTGAATGCCCACGGATACAGCCATCGTTTAGTCTAAGTACAGTCTTATCTGTTCCTTCTGGTCCTAAAATAGGCACGCAAAGGCACTGAAGCCACTCCATGCCTCCAAGCTGAGATACATTATCACGTGTGCTATGAAGTATCTGTGAACCTAATTCTATACTAAAATTGAAAAAAGGAAGAAACAAAAAAGACCCAGCTTCTCATAAATCAGAAATCCATGCATAGGCTATCTACTTGTCAGAAATTTTGGAATAAATTAATAATCCATTAATTTCTGAAATATATATTTGCTGTCTCACATCCAGGATTCCACTTTCTGAAACAGGAATCAGAAACTGCCTCATGTTATTGATAAATCAGATGGAAAATTCTGAATTGCCTCTACAGGGTATAAAATATGCTAATGTAAGAGTTTGTGCTGCAGTACCTATGGAATAAACTCTCCTGAAGAAAACCAGAAACATCTCATGAGAGAAGCTGTTCTGCACAGTTAGTCTGTTAAAAGGTCCCCAAATAAATAAAATTAGATACACTAAATGTGCTCTTAATAAAATCAGTGATAAGACTTTCCATTATAACCATTCTCTGCAGTGTCAAGAAACGGAATTTACTCAGAGACGGCAGAATTAGCTTTCTCCATGAATGAATGTAAAATCAGCTATGTCTACCTAAGAGTAGCTTTACACTTCAAGGTAAACAAAACGTTCAAAGTGAATTTCACGCTAACACGACAATGACATTGAAGAGTGATACTCTAATTCAATCTACTGTCTCAAGCTCCTCAGGTAAAGGATAAACTATTTCAGATGCACAGTAACATGTACCAGGGTAGAGCCTAGACTGAGGGGGTGTGGCCTGGGATGAAAACAAAATGCACGGAACCCCCTGTGTTGAGCTGACCTGTATGTCTTGCATCATCATAAAATTTGTGGCATACCTCAGTCTTTCAAATTATAGATGGAACAATGAATACAACTGAGTTTGTATTTTACAGAGTAACTTTGAAGCATCTCCTGTTAACGTG
The DNA here is from genome assembly GCF_059928025.1 of Delphinapterus leucas. Lineage (NCBI taxonomy): Eukaryota > Metazoa > Chordata > Mammalia > Artiodactyla > Monodontidae > Delphinapterus > Delphinapterus leucas. Next base: position 54,826,039 of record NC_143131.1, on the reverse strand, counting down.
GACGAGATACCAAAAACGAAAGAAAGAAAAGGTGTAATGTGAAATGGTATATACCAAGGCCAAAGAAGACAGCAAGGAAGCAGCACAATCAGAAATAGAGGTCAAAGTGAAGCTGGGGGTTAAAGCTAAGTTCCTGGGCCTGGCACACAGAGCCATGGGCATCTGAGCTGCACATTTCCAGAATGCTAGAGAGATGAGCGTTAAGTAGAAAAATTCACGCATGCCACTAAAATATTCCACATAGGTGAGGAGGGCTGAATGCCAGGCTGGAGATGGGGACAAAAGTAGGCAATGGGTAAATACTCTTTGTATCTCTATTATATAAAAAGCCACATCTAGCAAGAGGGTTGTAGGAGCCCTCTAACTTTTATAAGTGATCACTTGTCAGTAAAAATCAGTGTATAATTTTAGAGCAAGAACTGATTAAGAAAGTGCTCACATCCCTTCAGAAATGTCATGTTTTTATTCACTTATTAACCAAGGAAACAGTTTCCCTTGTATTACGCACCTACAGGGTTCAAGAGGAAAACTTACCCCTCAGAACTGGGTACAGGTCTCCCCTGCAGTCTCCTCCTGGAAGGAGTCCAGTATGAGATGATTTGGGTTGCACAGATTTCAATGAAAATGTAATTTTGTATCTGTACTGCAAGTTAGAAGACATATTTATATTTTTCTACCAGATTTCTATTGTACTGCTAATTATTTTAAGTGTGCCAGCACAGACTAACTCATAGCTGCTGCATCTTTGACAAACAGATTTAAAATAAAAATTTGCTGACACTTCCTTCATCACAGATGTTTAACTTCTCCACAAATTAGATGTGGGCATTTTACGTGGCTGCATCAAATCAGAAGGCAGTCAGATGCGTTTATGGGTTAAAAAAACAACAAAAAAAAAAACCCAGCTAAGCAAACACAGAGCTCAACTAGGTAAACACACTGCATGCGGTGGATGGAGACTCTGCAGAGAGGATGCAAAATGTACTACAGTTCATTACTATTGTGTTGCACAGATAAAACATGGATCACATCTAATGAGTGTCACAAATAACCCTTCTTTTGCACTCTGATCCATTGTAATGTCTTCTGTTATTCAAGACAGACAGAGGCCCTTCTTTAGAACAAGGCAGCATTGGGGATAAACAAACAGTAAGAGAGAAGAAAAAAAAGAGACAGACACACCACAGGCCTGCTGATACATTCTTTCACAATGAGCTGTTAAGATGTTTCCAGCACTGAGGTTTAGTAACTTTAAATATGCAGCAGCTCTTTTCCTCTGACTGCAACGCAAAATGCTAGGTCTGGGCTTCCACATCAGCTGAAATCAAATGCTATACATTTAAGACATGTTCCTTCCAGCTCACACTGCAGTGCTCTGAAGCTGTCAGTACAAACAAATGCTAAATAGCTACTGGTCGCAGGAAAGCCAGTGCCATGCAGAAAGCATTAAAATATTAAAGAGAGACAATACTTACTCCAAGGTCAGCCCCGGAATCTGTAGCCTTTCCCGCTGGGCTTTCATGGTTGTTATATGTTACCACACTCTATTGTAACCATGACACATATTCCCTGCTAGCGTCCCGGTGATGACAGAGAGCCGAAAGGAACCTCTAGAAAGGGTTGGACTAACAATCTCTCGAGGGGGAGGGGAATCCTGCAAGTTTGGGTCTTTCCACCTCCAGTCGTAATCAAGGGATGTCAGCCGCTTTCCTCAGGTTAACGGCAGTGCACACTGCACTGATTTCGTTAAGGGAATGAGGCTTTCGGCTCTGCATATCAAGTAATTGGTTTCTGGGTTTTTTGTTTTTTTTTTTTAAGAAAGTCGCTCCTCTCACAGACCCAGTTTTCACCTCAGTGAAATGAAAAGTCCTTTTCACCATGCAGACTGGAAAAAATAATAACAAAGCAATGGTATCATACTTGTAAAAGAGTTTATCTCAGACCTCAACTATTCCCCACCTCCCGGGGATGTTCCTGAATAGAATGTGGCCACCCTGAGCAAGTTCTGCTTATTCTTTCCTTGGTGGAGTTAACAAAATCAGTCATGTTCCACAAGAAAGACACGGGGATTGGTGCCCAATGAAAATAAATAGATTTTTTTTTCTATATATGGCAATCATCAGAAAGAGGAATAAACTAACTGCTTTAATCTGGGGGAAGTTGAACTCTGCTGTGAGGAAAAGACTTCTGTGAACAGGCAAAACCCAACAATCGGAAAATACCAACTGGATACACAAGAGATTGGAGCTTGTATTTTTATTTTGGAAAGCTGATTTTTAAGAATGTCACAGTGATACATACATACGTTAACGAGCAATCAAATACAAATAAGGAAAGGGAGAACATATATTCTGGAAGACTGAAAGTTTCATCCTGTATTTATACAACGAACACAATTTTTCACAGTATTCATAACTTGGAACTCAGTGTACTTCCACTGTTGTGTATGAAGAACTGTATGAAGAACGTATCTGACTCACTTCCTCTAATGCATTTTAAAATGTTTTAAAATTTGGCAACCACTGGTTTGTTGAGAAGAAATACTAGAACAAATTAGGATTTTATTTTAGCAAGATTTCTCATTTTCAAGCACTGCAAGTCTACCCACACATAGCCAAGCTGTGGTGAAACAACTGTGTTCAAGTGGTTACATTTAAAAGGCCATGAAGTCAAACTCCATCTTTTCACAGATGACGAAGCTGAGGGCGCACAGTTGGTGGCAGTGCCGGAATTAGATTCGGGTGTGTTCACTCCTGTCCCAGGGGCTGTCATATGCAGGGATGCCGTGTGCAGTAGTTCAGGTTGTGCCCTGCACAAGGGTGCTGGGCAGGGAGGGAAGTCAGGGCTGAAATCCAGCCTGCTTCCCACTTTGCCAAGCTTGAACTAATGCTCTGTGCTGCTTCCACCCTATTATTTCTCATTTTCACAAAATCACCCTCAGCTCTGCACCATCTAGAGTGTCACCTGTTTCTAAACCTACAAAGGTGCATGTGGGCCAGAGGAGGTTCACGTGATCTTCCCATACCCTTTCTCTATATCCTAACCTGCCAATATGCTCTGGGGCATTTGTTAATGTTACTTCTCCTTCTGTGTGAGCTCACAAAACTAACCAACCTTCCTCCCTGTTAGAGGCAACAAATCCACACCGGGAACACAGTCATTGGTTAGTGACCATAGGGAGGGAGACAGAATGTAAACAAGTATCTGTAATTAGCATAAAAGCATAACAATAAGAAATAATAAAGATACAATGGAATACAAAAGAGGAGGGATCATCTTTGCTCCCCATTCTACCCTCCCCCCCAAATAAGCTTCTTTGCTAAAATACCCTGAATCTCACCATTCTTTCCACCCAAATCACAGTGATCCAAGATGTACCACGTCCTGACTAGATTACTGTAATTTCCTTCTAACTGGACTCTCTACTTCTTCCCTGCTACCCTCCTACCCTTTGTTGGCCACACAAACTCCAAAATGATCATTTCCACAATATATCACTCCTCCGTTCAAAATCTTCCACTACCTTCCCTCTTATTCCAAATAAAAGCCAAAAATCTAGCAAACTTGGCCAAAAAAATGGGACAACTGAGCATCAATAGGATTGACAATAGCAATATATTAAAATGTATCCAAAGTTTGAAATCATGAGTTCAAGAAGGTGAGAAAGGGAGGAAAAAAGGAAGGAAGCCAGCCAGCCAGCCAGGGTCACCTTTGGAAGATGCTGGAAAACTACCCAATTAATTTTGAAAACTGGTAAAGGAAAAAAAGCAAGCACTTATCCTGCTTTCCCTATAAATTCCACCTCATAGATGGGAAATGATTCTCTTCATAGACATATTCCAAGTGGTAAATAAAGAAGGGGTGACAAAATGAGATTAGCACCATTTTGCAAACCCTAAGCCATCAACAGATCTCGGCCATAACCAACAATGACTGCTGACATCACGAAGAGACAGCTGGGTATTATATGCTGCTTGATGCAACACCTATGAAGTAGTTTCACCAAAAAAAAGCCACATCACCCCGGACACAACCAAGCCTCTACATCAAAATATCATTTTATAGGAAAGAGAGTGACAAAGGAACATGTTAATATCACAGAAAAACGATCAGCAAAAGCTAGACTGTGAAAACCAGAACAAATGATCTGATTTCTTAAACATTTTCAAAGCAGGAGGGAAAAAAAAAAAAAAAGATGGAAAGAGAACCTGAATATTAAAAAAGACTTAAGAGATACATTGACTAATTACAACATAAAAACTTTCTTTGGAGTCCTGATATCAAACACATAATCAAACATTTAGAAATAATCAGTATAATAGACATATACACACAAACACAAATACATACACACACACTGGGTATTTGTTAATAGTAATCAATTATTTTAAGAATAACATTGGGATCAGGATCATTTTTAATTCCTTACCTTCCAGATATACACCCCAAAATATTCACAGATAAAATAATATGTCTAGGCTTTGCTTCAAATCAATCTGGAGAGGGATTATAAGATATATTGCGTTGGCCAAAACGTTCGGGTTTTTCCACAGGTTTTTTTCCCGAACGTTTTGGCCAACACAATACTATATATAAAAGAAAACTAGCCCTGAGTTACTATTTAGTAAGTCTGGGTGATAGGTAGATAGGGGGTTCTATACTCTTCTGTCTAGTACATGTTTGAAATTTTCTGTAATAAAAAGTTGAAGAAGAGTTCTTACCAGGCCTGAAAAGCTCCATGTGACATGTACAGGCCCACCTCCCTGGCCTCTTCCCCTACAACTCCTGCTCTCACTCCTGGCTGTTCTTCACATACACCAAGCACACTCCTACCCCAGGGCTTTTGCATTTACTGCTTCCTCTGCCTGAAACTCTTTTCCCCTGAGGCATCCAAACGTCCTCCCTATGTGAAATTGCAAGGCTTCCCCACACCTAGTGCTTCCTTATCATCCTAATGTCTTTCTCTCCTCCGCACTTATCAACTGGACATATTTTATATTCATTTTTTGATCATCTGTCTTTCCCTATGAGAGGAGGCTCCAAGAAGGTAACTGGGTCGTTTGTACCTCCAGTGCCAAGAATGGCTCACACAGGTATCCCATACCTATCTGCTGAAATATGAATAAATGCCCCTCCCTATACTGCAGCAGCCACCAACCAAAGAGACTTACCCTCCTTTTTCTTATAATTATAGATCTCCACAGCGTTAGATAACTTAAGTGCCAGAGCCATGACCTCAGAGAGTGGCCTCCAAGAAACTGGAAGATCAGGACATGTTCAGATACCACATGAAGACCCAGAAAGGCCCCCACTGGCTGGAAGGCACACACCAAGGCCCAGCTGCTCACATGTGCGTGCAGAGAAAACCAAGGTCACACTAGACTAGGGGGCTGCATTTTGACGGGAGATGAGTATTTGGGGAAGACACTGGTTTAAACTACTCTGGCATCACTAAGAAGACATGCACACTGGCTGGAGTTAAGCAGCCTTCTCTTCTTATGTACGGGAAAGGAAACCACGCAGCCACATTAATGGTGGCAACACATATGGGTTTTGAACAAATCCAGTGGCATGGCTTAAGGCAGGGTTCTTCTATGTATTCCCTAGAGCAGTAGTTCTCAACTAGGGTTGGCAATGTTTGGAGACAGTTTTGGTTGTCACACCTGGGCAGAGGCCAGGGACGTTGCTGAGCACCCTGCCATGCACGAGACAGCCCCACAATGAAGAATTACCCAACCCCAAATCAACAGTGCTGATCTATGGACTTCCCTGGTGGCGCAGTGGTTATGAATCTGGCTGCCAATGCAGGGGACACGGGTTCGATCCCTGGTCCGGGAAGATCCCACATGCCGCGGAGCAACTAAGCCCGTGCACCACAGCTACTGAAGCCCGTGCGCCTAGAGCCCGTGCTCCGCAACAAGAGAAGCCACCGCAATGAGAAGCCACAGCAATGAAGATTAGCCCCCGTTTGCCACAACTAGAGAAAGCCCACGTGCAGCAACAAAGACCCAACACAGCCAAAAATAAATAAATAAACTTATAAAAAACTAATTTGCAAAACCTCTATTAAAAAAAATTAAAAACAGTGCTGCTCTAGGAATCCTGCAGTAAAGGCAAGCGTCAATTTCTGCAGGACCCTCAGCATCATTAACCAGTTTCAAACATTTTGGTTCTCATTTCACTGCACTCAGCTTAGGGGAAAAAAAAAAAGCAGTCTTATTGTTTCACTTCTCAGTCGATATTTCCTCTCTCAGCAATATTACTAACCTAAGCGTAGGCAATGTTCTGTTTTCAGGGGGAAGGGCTTTTTTACCAGAGCCCCAGAAGTACCTGTAATCACAGAAGCCTAATTACCAGGGTCTCCATGCCACACCCAAGCAGTAACCTAGATACAGAAATCTGCAAAGCAAGACATCCCAAACTACAGCCAAATGAGCTCCACCGTGATTCCGAGGCCATGGATAAAAGGGTGTCTCACACGTCTGGCCGGGTACATTGACCTGAGGCACATAGGCAGATAGGATTTACACATAAGGGTTTGACTTCTTAGACGAAATTCAAGGGGCAGATCTCCCCAATCCAATATTTTCTGATATTTTGTCTCTCTAGATTGAAGAAAGATACAAAACCTTAAGGTAAGAGTGAAAATGAGTATCACCCTGCCTGAATGTTCAATTATTTATATATTCTTAAAAGGTGAGCATGGTTGAGGAAAACGTTCAAAAAAGGTGTGTATGTGTGTCTGCTCTCTTCTTTTACAACTCACATAACCCAGTAATAGTTAGACCATATTATTAACATTTTCACTCTCTCAATAGCTGATATAATTCATAATCATTTTACTGTATACCTGAAACACTGCAAATCAACTATACTTCAAAAAAAATTTTTTTTAATAAAAACAAAATTTTATTTAGCAGTCCCTGTTCTAGGTATGAGAGATACAGCAGTGAATGAGATGGAAAGATACATCTGTGGAGTCCATTTGAGTTGGGGAAACTAAATAAAGACATAACTAAGATCATTTCTGATAAGGATGGGTATTGTGTAGGGGCCACCACAGGTGATAGGACAATCAGTGACTCAGGGAGTAGACAGTGCTTTTAGATCGGGACCAGAAGGACTCAGTGATGTGCAAGCTTCATTTGCAGAATGAAAAGGAACCAGCTCATGAAGAGTCGGGAAAAAAGTACCACAGACAGAGGGAACAGCAATTGCAAAGTCTCCGAATCTGGGACAGGCTGGCTCATTTAATGGCCTTAAAGAAAGTCATGTGTCTGATTGTAGTAACGCAACAAACATTTGTTAAGCATTTATGTAATGCATGGCATCGTGTGGGATGTAAGGATGAATCGTATAAAAGTTTGATTCTTAAGGATTTTATCATTTGGCAAAACAGGAAGAAGGATAGAATAAAAGTTAAAGGAGGAATCTGTTCTATCTGCCATGGAGATAAAGAACCAGGTTTCGATTTTAGTGATATGTTTAATAATGGGTATTGGTTGTTCAAGCAGGCCTTTTTGAGAAGCCAGTTAATGACCTCTAAGGATTGTCCATCACTTCATAAAGCAGGTATCATGAGGCTGTCCATGTGTGTTCATTCATTGAAGGACATACCTCAACTGCTTCCTATGGGCAAGACATTAGAGAAGCAAGATGACTAAGCTAGGACCCCTCCTAGTGCGGCATGATGAGGAAAGGTCAGGGCAGAAGCATCTTCTTCTCTTTCTCCCCTCCCTGTCTCCTGCTCTCTCCTGTTCCTCTTCCTTCCCCAAACAAAATGAGATCCTTTCTTGACAGAGGCTTATCACCATCATCTACATAGTTTGCTAAAGATAGCCTAAGACATATAAGGTACCAAATTAACCCCTGGTACACCTTTTCTCAAGAAAGTACTGGGGGATATGCTAAACAATGAAGTAAACCATTTAAGAGAAATGCGTAAGATCAAGGAAAGGACAGTGCATGGAGAGAAGTGAAGGGAATTACCAGGATGAGCGTAGTGATGGTAAAAGGAAATCCCAAGAAAACAGCCATGCAGCAGACCTACAGAGCACACAGACCGATGTGCAACAGAAAGATGGAGGTGTCCATCGATGGCTGAACAGATAAACCAAATATGATATACACATGAAATGGAATGCTATTCAGCCTGAAAAGGGAAGGACATTTTGACATATGCTGTAACATGGGTGACCCTTGAAGGTATGTTAAGTGACATAAGCCAGCCTCAAAAGGATAAATATTATACAATTCCACTTATATGGGGTACCTTGAATAGTCAGATTCCTAGAGACAGAAAGTAGAACGGTGGTTGCCAGGGCTTGGGAGAGGGGAGAGTGGGGAGTTGGTGTTTAATGGGTATGGAATTTCAGTCTGGAAAGATGAAAAGGTTCTGTGGGGGTAAGGTGGTGATAGTTGCACAGCAATGTGAAGGCACTCAATGCCACAGAACAGCACACTTAAAAACATGGTAAATTTTGTTATGTATATTTTACAATTAAAAAAACCAAAGAAAAGAAAAAAATGTATACCTATCCTATGACTCTACTTATAGGAAGTTCAAAATCAGGCCAAACCAATCTATACTTTTAGAAGTCAAGATAGCGGTTATGGAGGTAGTGACAGGAATTACGAAGAGGGCTCCTGAGGGACAAATAATGTTCTGTTTCTTGACCTAAGTGCTGGTTATATCGATACACACAGTTTGTGAAAATTCCTCAAACCTGTGAATCTGGGGATTCCTCTAAGTCTCAAGCTGCATTTCTCATAAAAGCAAAGAATCTATTTTAGAGGTTTTACAGCTTTCTCACACGCTTCTCAAATATACTCCCTCTTGTTAAAAACTTACTTATACTCTACATCATTCCATGCAGGATTTGGGGCAACATGTAAGAGTACACACATACACTACTCACTATTTGCTAAATTAATAAATGAAGCAAAGTAAAAAAGCAAAAGTACACACACATACACAAAGGTACAAGTACATTAGGTCAGAACCAAAGAGAATAGAAAACTAGAAAATGGAATAAAGGGACAAATCCACAGGAAAATACAAACCCAAATATTCAGAAAATGCTAAAGTAAAGGGGCAAATTTTATGGGGGTCTCTGGGACCAAAATAATTAATTATTCACTCAGCATTATATAGTTAGTAAGTCAGATTTTTCTGACCCCACCTACTTTGTTCTTTTTATTAAAGTACACTACACTTTTCCAGATCAAAAAGTATAAGCATTGACATTTACTTGACAAAATGATTCCAGGAGCATTTTTCTAGGTAAGATATTCAGCATACTTAATTCACCAAAAATTGATTTTCAGTAGCATTTTGGAAAACATATTGCATAAAATCAGATATATTCTGGATACGTAACCCAAAAGGTAAGCTAGTAAACTCTATTTTTGGACAGGTAAACTGTCAAAAATGGCCAACAAACAAAAATTAAATTAAATGACGCAGGGCTTGGGAAAAATCTTCACGAACTACAAAGCACTTTCTAGAGGTGATAACTGATAACAGACCTCTTCTATCTCCACACTCAGCAACACCATAGTTATCTCCTGTTTGGATAGATTATCAGGGGCAAAGACTGTATCGCACCATCCTTACTATTTTCTATTTTTGTTAACTGCTGACCCATTAACAGCCACACCATCATCTTTCAAGAGCTCAACCCACATTAGCAGAGTTCCTCATTAGAGAAAGTCCCTCTTCAAGAGGTTATCCTAATGATGTCTAATTTTTTAATATATTTAAAATTTTTTTCGCACTGTGAATTACACAATTAAGGCATTTTCCACAGTTGAAGCTATGTGAAAATTTTTATAAATAATAGATGCAACATCTATAGAGACCTAAAACGGTAACGTGAAGATTGACAAATGAAAGAAAAAACTTATCTTTTAAATAAGAGGGGGAGAATGGTAAATTCAAACCAGTTAAAAGAAAGAAGGAAAAATTCAGAAGATCATCAGTGAATTTTAAACATAAAGGGCCATATGCAGTAGTTAAGCTCTTTTAGGGAAATGTCATCATCAACACCTATGGACACACCAGGTTTTGAAACCTGGGGAAGACAATGTGTAACGAAGAGGCACAAATGTTTGCATCATCATTAAAGATCTGTAGCCTTCTTTTAAAAATGCTCATCTTTCTGAAATTTCTGGCCCCAACATATCTTGCATAATTCCAAGTCAAGCATATCATTTAGTTATTATGAAATGCTATGACGGTCTGACAACCCGTAACAGATGACCCATATGTGTGTGTTGCCCTGCTGTTTGAAGTCACAGTAACAAAAACACCAAAATTACATGACTAGGTGCAATGCACTCGATGGAGACCATCAGAGCAATGAAAAAACAAATGCCATTTCTTTATATTCCATGTTTGATAGCTGCCATTCCTTCAGCGAACATTTACTGAATAACTATTATGTGCACCTTCCTGGAAATAAGAAAGAAAATCAGTATTTCCTAGTTTTAATATAAAATGTTTACTTGGCTTAAAAATAGGATTTTATGGAAAAGGTTTTATTGGCTATATTCTGGGGGAGGAAGCGGGGGAAGGAAGGACAAGTTCGCCCAAACTTGTTTGCCTTAACAACAGACTTTATATTGATTTCAACCCTGATATTCCAAGTTCTACAAAACAATACAAAAGGTGAAATTAAAGTCTGGGAAGACTAATGTTGGCTTTGTGGTCATAATATCTGCTCGGACTTCAAGCATCTTGTTTGAGCAAAAGAGAAAATGAGGGCTTACGCCTGTCTATTTCAATTAGCCAAGCAACACAAACTAACTAAACTGCTGTTAGTGTTGTATTTTCCATCTTCATCAATGTGTATTTTTAAAAGCTTTTTAAAAAGAGTGTATCCTATCTCATCTCCCTCACAGTCAACTTTTTTTTTTTTTTTTTAGCTTGTAAGACCTGTCCCCCAAGTACAAATAAGCTGGGCCTAGGTGGCATCATGAATCCAAAGAAGAAAACCAAAAAGAGAATGCAGTCTGAAATACAAATATCATTTTTTTGGAATCTGAAAATCCTTCTCCAATTCCCATTTCTTCCGTTGAAAATTAAAGTCTTTCGATGCAAATATAGGACCTTTTCAGGACACCAGGCATTGCTGAAATAAGCATCTTATAAAATCAAAGATCAGTGAATTTTGCAACATGGAGATGGGTCACCTGAAAACACAAAATGCTTTCTATATGCTGAAAAACACATTTTAAACTATTTTCTCCTGAGCAGAACTTGAATTTTTAAATGTGTAATATTTTGGTTGATCATTATTATCCTTTAAAGAATTTCTAATTATAATTTTTATGTTTTTCTTTTAGTCAAATTTCATTTAGGAGAACATTCCCAAAATTTTTGAAAAATCTTGTTAATTTCTAGTATTATACTATGAAGATATCTAACTTGTAGCATTCGTGTCAATTTCATATACAACCTATAGGCATTCTTACCCCATTTTACAAATGAGGAGAGGAGGCAGAGAAGTGGTAATTAACTTGTCCAAGGTCACCCATCTAGGAAGAGAAGAGAACCTGTAATAGTCTGCTTTGGATAATTTATTGAGATTGCTTTCTGTAGCCTAATGAAGGATCAATTTGATGAATGTTCCTTAAGTATTGCAAAGTGCAGTGGGAAGATACAGTCTACATTTATAGCATATAACATTCAACAGAGATCCATTTAAATCCTAATTAACTTTACTTTTATTTTCTTGACCTAATATTGACAACATTATGTTAAAACATCTGCTCCCTCCCCAAAAGCAAGTGCCTCTTAGACCAGTGTACTGAACATTTTTGGTTTTTAGGATTACTGAAGGACATCATCTGTTTCTGAACTAAATGGCACACTTGTGGCGGTTGACACGGCATCTTGTCTCCTAGTACACACTCTGACACATGGTAGTTACTCAAATTTGTTGTCTGAACTCAGACCTTTCCTGTTGCCAAAATAAGTAATTATCTTCATTCGCAACCCTCATTATTTCCATATTCAACCATTTTACGACAATATTTATTCTTTGTCCCCAATATTCTTCCCCTTAATAGGGATTATTATTTATAAACATTTTATACATTTTGAATTTTTTTACTTTTTCGGGTTTTATTTGTAACATCTAAAGTTTAACACTTAGCACTGTAAGATTAAATATATATGAAGGATCTATGACTTCAACTGCTTTAAGAACCCTATGATAAAACAATTCAAATTTATCTTACAAAAAATGCCTTTCTTCTACTTTACTAAATTAAAATATTTACCTCAACTTAAACATCACTTGCTCAAAGCGGTCTCCCCTGACCTCCTGATCTAAATTAGACCTATAATTGTCTTCACCTAGAACATTCTGCCCTTTTCCTTTGGAGCACTTATCACAAACAGGGTAAATTTTAATTAATATATATTAATATAAACCCCATAAGGGCAGGGGTCATGCCTTTTCTGTTCACCATTTTATACTAAATATTTATTTAGCACAGTGCTCACACATAGAAGGCACTCAATAAGTACTTGACAAAGAACAGTTAACAAAGAAAACTGGAAGTAGAGTCACAGGGGTGAAGGCATCAAATTCAACTTCTAGAGATTATTTCTAGAAGGCTTAGTTACCATTCTTGACTAGAGAAATCAGAATCACTCTGGGCTATCTTGAGAAGTCCAGCGCGCCATGTTTTATTCAAGTCCATGCAAGCCAGTGATACAGATGGCATCACCTGTGAACAGCAGTAAGAGCCATATAGCTTGCAAAGTGCACTGGAGAGCTACCTGGAGAGAGAGGGGCTGAGGTGGCTGGCCCTGGACCAGCAGCAGAGATGGGCAGAGCCAACAAAAAGGCTTTGAGTATCAGAGGGTGAGAAAGGAGAAGTGTAAGGCCACAAATTTTGATAATTCTGTCATGCCAAACAGCAGAGAACTGCTCAAGAGGATTCTCTGATGACATGACACAGTTTTTATGTGAATATCAGCAACGCCTTACCCCCTCCCAGATAACCTAAACCTTGGAATCAGATTATACATCTCTCTTATCATGCCCACATTCTAACAGAACTCAGTCTTTGGTTCCAAGACAAAGAATCCAAATCAGAAAATGACATGGGTTTTCCTCTTCACCTTTCCTTTTCTATCTGCTCAGCCAACTTGGGAGCTCAGTCTTTGAGCAGGTTTAAGTCCTATAAGCCACCAGTCCTCTTCATCACCCCACCGCCTTCTTTACAAATGTGGGATTCAGAATGGATGGGACCTGTGACACCTGCCTTGTGGATGAGAGGGACAGTCACTTCATATGAGAAGCCTGTCATCTAGATACTCTTATTTTCCTTCATACTTTGCATGGGAGAGGAATTTTTTTTTAAAAAGTCTCCAGATAGCACAAGATAATTAAATAAATGTTAATGTAAGTTAATGTTAATGTTAAGTTCAGTCCCAAGCTTTCTCCCCACATCGTAGGCTATTGCCTCTAAAAGAATCAAATTCTTGAGAACCAACATTAAGACATAAAATGTCTTATGATCTCAAATGATCTCAAATCCAAATTAAAATTCAACTTTCCTTTCCTGTGGGGCCTGAGCCTGGTTGGTACAAGCTTTAAGGGTTATTCTGTCTCCTGCCAGAGAAAATGCTTTGAAGGATGGATAAACATTACAGCAGGGAAGAGACCGTCCTATGGAAATTTCACTATAATAACTCTTTTAGAAAGAAAAGACTGCAGTGAAATTGGTATTGAGAATAAAGTGAGCGGGAGGTTAGCTTCCAATATCTAGATGGCAAAGTGGAAAACTTAAAATACTTGAAATCCTTAAGTAATCAGAAAACAATGTTAACCCATTCCCTCATGATTTCCATAAAGTATAGACTGAAATTTGATGTGCTTTATGAGAAAATGCAGAAGAGAGAAATGTTCATACATTTTTCTCCTCGTGTGGAGATGGATACGGTATAGGAATTAAAAAAAAAGCTGTGTTCCTTTATTTTAACGTTCCTTTGACAGGTCAGGGTCAGGCTGAAACTCACGTCTGGTCCAAACCCTACAGGGACCATAAAAGTCATCCAGAAAAAAAAATATGTCCGTTTTCCAGGGTCCTACTTCTTCTAAGGCAGAAACAACAATAAAGAATTCAGAGGTGAAAAGAATTAGTACATCATAAAAAATAGGAAAGAAAAATAAAATACTCTCACATTGACTGTCCCTAAGAGAATTTACTCACATACTTAAATTTATGCAGCAAGTTACCAGGAGTCTCATAAATACTGGACCCATAATCAAGCTGTAATCATTCATTTTATTTACATTTCATTAGGGGGCACTAAGGTAGTGATCTTCGAAAGATTTCACTGCAGCCAATGCAAAAGTAAGTAGACATCTTAAAGGGAGAGGGCATAAAAAGGGAATGGCATTTGTCCCAATGGCACAGAACTGTTAAAAACAGTTAAAAAAAAAACTGTTAAAAAAAAAAATCTGTTTGGGCTTCCCTGGTGGCACAGTGGTTGAGAGTCCGCCTGCCGATGCAGGGACACGGGTTCATGCCCCGGTCTGGGAGGATCCCACATGCCGTGGGGCGGCTGGGCCCGTGAGCCATGGCCGCTGAGCCTGCGCATCCGGAGCCTGTGCTCCGCAACGGAAGAGGCCACAACAGTGAGAGGCCTGCGTACCGCAAAAAAAAAAACCCAAAACAAACAAAAAAACCCAATCTGTTAAAAAAGTTACTATGCGCTTTTAAAAAGTTACTGCTTTCCCACTTGTGATTGCATTCTAAATGATTTTTACTCCACACACTGCATGTGAGATAAGACCCAAATCTATCCGACAAAGAATTTAGACTGAACCTTGAGTATTACATGGGAAACAAACAAACTCCATGAATTAGGGGCTGCGACGGTAATTTCCAATACACCTAGAACATTCTCCGTATATATTACGACTTGTCATTTACTGCTGGCAAAATCCATGACAACCTTTCAGGCGCTTCTGTAGCAATTTGAATAGCTGCAGCAAAGGGCAGAGCAGCAATGCACTGAATAAAACATCCAAGGCCTGCATTATTCCTTTGAAGGCTGTCAGCCATACATTTTGAATAACCTGAAATGAAGATCAAAAGGGAATAGAATTCATTTATTTATTTATTTTACCTGAGGCAGTGAATGAAAAGAAAGTAAAATTTAGGATTTAAAAGAAAAAAGTTTAAATGTAGGTCAACATCAGTATTTTGTTCCTAAGATCCATAAAGTTCAATAATTTCCTCAAAGTCACAAAGCATGACACTGAGCTATAAAACTGAAGGCAAAGCAACAAAAGGAATTAAAGAAAAATAAAGCCAGATATTCCTTCCTCTCACTTCTCTTCTCAGTCACCTTCCATCCGACCTTCACCGACACAGTTCCCCCTGTATTACGGGTCATGGGCACCACCTCGGTTCTCTTCGATAATTTCAGCCTGAGAGTGGTTCCTTCTGTCTGTGGGGATTCCCTGGGAATCATTCACATTTCTCTCTCTTTCCTCAAGCACGTTTTAAAGACAGGAAGAACGTGATAGAACTCAAGATGGGAAGGAGAGAGAAAGAGAGGCTGTGCTATTTTGAAACGATTCTAGCTAACAGGTAGATATTAGCTTGATATAAGCTTTCTAAGCCATTTTAAAAATATATATCCAAAAGAATATGGTTACAGAAAAGTGAAGAGTAGAAATGATTGTCGAATAGTTTCACACGTAAGCTGTGGCACAAATTTAATGGCCCCATTTAAAAACCTGACATCACTTGCCAAATGATTCTGTACACAAGATAATTCAACTAACAAGATTCTGTATATAGAGTATAACATAATTACCTAATTGATAAACTAAATATGATCCTAATACTCAACGCCGGAAGCTTCTCCCATGACAACAGAAGCAGATATTACTGTTGTCCCCATCTACCTGCCAGCAGGCACAAAGACAGCTGAGGGCAGCATCTCCTCCTGCCCTCCCTGGGTGGCCCGGGCCTCGGGGACTTTCATCACACAAGGCAGCCACACCAGCTGCACAGTGCCAGGACCTTTGATGATCTCCATGGGGCTCAGGGATTAGGACCTGAGGGGTTCTGGACTACTCAGACAATTTGCCTGAGAGTATGTGTTCAGTCGGATTCTGTGGGGCAGCCTGGGAACTCGCCCATCGTTTCTGGCATAGCTTCCCTGGGGAAATGAGTTCAGAGGTCTCAAACAAGCATCTGAACATGAACTGTTCAAAGAGAGCTCATTTGAAAACCTGTGTCTGTTTAAGAAAAAGCAACTAAAAATGAGGCTCTCCCTCAATTGGAGATTCTGCCTCTAAGGATTTTTGTTTGGCCCTTTAAGTCAGTGAGACCTTGAGCCAGTGATTTTGTTTCTGTGAGTCTAAGTTTCGCTCGTTTGTAAAATGCAGGTCATAACACTACCTCGCCACCAGGAAGTAGTCACGTTCATGTATTTCTTTCCTCAGAGAAAAAATTTAAAAGCCCAGGATATGACAGGCAGAATTCTAAGAAGACCCCAATAACTTACACTCATGTATACTCCCCCCGCCCCCGCTCCGTCCACTGTGGCCAGACCTGTCAAGATGATGGAATATCACACCAATGACTTGATTACTCATCAGATGGCGCTGAGTTAATCAAAAGGAAATTATCTTGTGTGGGCCTGACCTAATCAGGCAAATGCTTCAAGAAGGTGAAGCACCAGAGAATGGCTTCACTGGACCAAAGGAGGTGGAAGATGCTGTGAACTCAGCAATCGTAAGGAGCTGAATTCTGCTGACCATGTGAGCTGGGAAGAGAACAGAGCTGAGCCCTGCCCAGACTTCTGATGTCCAGAACTAGGAGATGATAAACGGGTGTTGTTTTAAGCCATTAAGCTTATGGTAATTAGTTACACAGCAATAGAAAACTGGTACAGAACACAGCTATAAATTCATGTGTCTATAACTACTGGGAAAAGAGGCATCAGAAGTAACATAGTATATACATACCACAGAGAAAAAGGTAGAGGGAGGGGAGAGATTTGAGATGTATTGGGCCAGACACTCTCATAGGTGCTTTACAAATGTTGTCTCTTGTAAAGAAACAGTTTTATTTAGAAAGAAGTTTCAGTGTCTTCTATTACTCTAAAATAAAGTTTCAAATTAAAGCCAAATTACCACCAACTTAAAAGTTTATCATGATAGAAATCTTTTAACTAGTAAAAGGATATAATCCAAAGATGGCTTTGAAGATTTTTATTTTAAAAACTCTCAGAGCAACCAATGGATAGGTGATTGTAACCTTTAAAACAACTATACAAAATAAGATTACTGCTTATCATATAGGTCATTCAGAACCAATGTTCTCTACTAATGGGAAAACGAACCCGTTATTTTAGAAATAGATGCAACATAACATACATGGCAATGCAAAAAGCAATTAGCTGCACCAAAACCATTCAGAATAAAATATAAATTGCAAACTTTTTTTTTAAATAGCAAAATCAGAAAATACCCCATAATGCTTTAAAAATAGGAATCATACTCAACCACAGAGCAGAAAGTGAGAAGAGGGTTACCTGTACCCTAAAAACAACTCAACATTTATGTAAGATATGTAACGTTAATGTCACCAGAACCCTTGAGGTTCCTTGAAAACTGAAACTGACTTATCAGAGAAGACCAGTGAGTGCAAAGCATATCTTTGCTACTTCAGAATCATTTTGAAATTTCTACCATTCTTCATGCTCTAACTTTGATTCTTTAAAAAAAGAAGAAAAGCATATACGTTCAACATAGCCTCCAAATATTTCAGAATGCTACTATAGAGAAAAGACAGCACTGCTCTGTAAGCACACAGCTCTCCTTATTGTAATTGATAGCTTGGCATTCCAGGAGAAAGAATGGAAATATTCAAATAAATACTAAAAAGTCTTAAGTACTATTAGCAGTAATTTTGGCTTAAAGACAGAATTTGACAAAGTGATTTCACCATGCAACGCTATTAAACAAATATGCCTCTTGGAATTTGTTACTATCTTAATTTTATGTAAACATATTTCAGCTGCAGTGCTACAGCTTCCATGAGATAATGACATCAAGATCTATCTGGACACGTGAAACTTCCCTGCAGTCACTGCTCACTTTTTAAAAGCAGTAACAACTTTAGAACACAGGGAAGAATCTTTAAATACTCTTTAATCTCAGAGTCTGACCTCTGTATTTCAACCAAAATGTGAACAGGCAGGTTTTACCAGAAATGCTAACTACAGTTTCTATTCATAAATGCTTGCTCTGGGTGAACACTTGACATGCGTTATCACATTTAATTCTATGAGGTGATACTATCATCAACCTCATTTCACTGGTAATGAAATTAAGACCTAGAAAGGTTATTTAACTTGTCTAAGGTTAAGTGGGGCGGTAAGTGGTAGAACTGGGATGGCCAGTCTTCAAAGCCAAAATAAGCAAGCAATCCTCAGATGAACTATCTTTCATGACAGAATTACCCTTAATGAAACATCTATCATGGCTACTTTACTATGACAGGGAGAAATCAATGGAAAATTTTTGTATGTATGTAAGCCACTAATCCAACAACTCTGGATCTACAAGGGAACAGCATACGTGCACCCTCCCACTTTCACAAAGAGACACACTTTCATGCCGGTATCAGTAACAGAGTGTTACCTTGAACTGCATGTAAGCTACTAGCTATTTAATTATACCTAAATAAATGTGTAATGTGAAAATTAGACAATAGTTATATTAATTTCTAAACATAAAAGTGAAATGACATAATTAATCCAAGACCAAAAAGAAAATCATTAAGAAAGTTAACTGAGAACATAAAGTTATCTCCAACAGCTTTTGTCATACAAGCTAAATTACAAGCGTAATTATGAAATACGTGCACACACAAACTTGTATATGTGACAGGCTGGAATATAGAAAACAATTACTCTATTCTTATCAATGTAATTTAGAATCAATTGTGAAAGCTAATTTTATTTTTTATTAAAGTACAGTTGATTTACAATGTCGTGTTAGTTTCCAGTGTATAGCAAAGTGATTCAGATATATACATATATATATATATATATATATTCTTTTTCAGATTCTTTTCCATTATAGGTTATTACAAGATACTCCTGGAAATCCCCACCCCTTCTCCAAAATAGTGGGAATAATCCTCCCACTTGTTAGCCTATGGAATTACCCAGCCCATACAAACTAACCACCCCATATTTCAGGGCCTCTCGCCTTCCGAGACAGCCTGCCCTCTGTCTGTGGAGTGTGTGTCTCCCTAAAAAAACCTGCTTTCCCACTTAGTTCTGGGGGTAGGGCCCCTCGCCTGCTGCTCGTATCCCTCGCAAGCATCCTATATTAATAAATCTACTTCTTGCCTAAAAAAAAAAAAAAAGATATTGAGTATAGTTCCCTGTGCTATACAGTAGGTCCTTGTTGTTTACCTATTTTATATATAGTAGTGTGTATAAATTAATCCCAAACTCCTAATTTATCCCTCCCCCACCCTCCACTATCCCCTTTGGTAACCATAAGAGTGTTTCCTATGTCTGTGAGTCTATTGCTGTTTTGTAAATAAGTTCATTTGTATCATACTTTTGGATTCCACATATATGTGATATCATATGATATTTGTCTTTCTCTGTCTGACTTACTTCACTGAAAGCTAATTTGTATCATTTTATATACACTTCCAGTATAATTGTCACTATAGAAATTCAGATTTTATTGCTGAAAATTAAAATAGCATATTAATCAACTATTTTACTAGAAATAGAAATAGAACTAGAAAATATGTTTGTAATGGAGACAACAAAAGGTTGTATCTCATATACAAGAAAATGTACAAATTGATAAGTATACACTCCCAGAGACATAATGGTAAATATATGAATAAATAGTTCTCAGAAAAGAACACCTAAACAGGAAAATAAAACATAAAATGTTTTGTTAGTGAAATGCAAATTAAAGTAACAATGAAATATCACTTTATACATAAAGTGGAAAAATATAAACAGTATTAAAATACCTATTCCTTGTAGGGATATGGAAAAATATGGTTCTTTTCAAATCATTAGCTAGTGGAAATACATGCATATATTATTTCTTCTCTCTGGTTCAGTTTGGATATTTTCTATTAGCCTGTCTTCTAATTTACGAATACTGTCTTCTGCTGTGTCTAATCTGCTGTTAAAGAGTTCTTAATTTCAGGCACTGTATTTTTCAGTCACAAAATTTTCTATTTGCCTCTTTTTCCACAAATTTCAATTCCTTGGTGAAACTTTCCAATTTTTTCTTTCTTTTTAACATATTACTCATGTTATTTTTAAGTCCCTACATTCTATTCAATCTTTGGGGCAAAATTCCAACTATAAATTATGTTCCCTTTCTTTTCTCATGTATTTTGGTCATATGGGCTTGTCTCTTAGGATACTTATAACTTTTTTTTTTTTTTTTTTTTTGTGGTACGCGGGCCTCTCACTGTTGTGGCCTCTCCCGTTGCGGAGCACAGGCTCCGGACGTGCAGGCTCAGTGGCCATGGCTCATGGGCCTAGCCGCTCCACGGCATGTGGGATCCTCCCGGACCAGGGCACGAACCCGTGACCCCTGCATCGGCAGGCAGACTCTCAACCACTGCGCCACCAGGGAAGCCCAGGATACTTACAACTTTTGATTATCAGGTGTTGTGTAAAAAAACCCTGAAGAATCTAAGTCAGTGTTTCCCCCATCCCACCCACGGCTTCTTAATAACACAGATATACTGTATATCTCTTTCTGTGTTGTGACCTTTAAAAAACACAAACCACTGTAATAGTCAATATTTTTTCACCACTTAATAACCAAGGTTTACCCTCTCGGGAGAGATATTACCCACCTTGAGAACACATGCTCTAAATAATGTCATCTTCTACCAATAAGGGTTACTCTTCCTCTTCTAGACAGAGAATGAATCACATTTAATCCAATCATAGCCTGAGCTGATTCAAGGTTATTGCACTTTTGGAACGATTTAGCCTACTTCTGACTGGCCTCTGTTCCTACACTGCAGGCCCTCTAGGGCATTCAACTGATGGTTTGGGGGGTTTTGACCCAATTCCTCTCTAAACTCATGACTAGAGCATAGAAATTAGCATCCTCACTGTAGAACCAATCAAGAAAGAGTTCTTCTGATTAAAAGGGATCAGTCCACTAAATTCAGGCAATTTACTCATTTCTTGAAGATATTTCTCTTTCTGGATGGCAAGCAATTCTTCATTAAATATGCATAGAACACTATGTGACAAAATTACTATGTAATGTAAGAAAAATGTTCAGTTTTATGTCCCTTTTAATTGTAGTATTTCTTACACTAGAGAGTGTATTTTGCACTAACAGTCTTTCACCTCACAAGGCACTAGAAGCATTCCAGGAGCAAACCATCTACCACGATTGTTATGTAATGCTTACTTGAGGATAGGGTTCAATGTGATATGACAGTTAAAAAAGAGATAAAGATACTGAAGAATAAAAATTGTTATTTGCATGATGTAATTTTATGTCAAGAAAGC
Organism: Delphinapterus leucas; assembly: GCF_059928025.1. Taxonomy (NCBI): domain Eukaryota; kingdom Metazoa; phylum Chordata; class Mammalia; order Artiodactyla; family Monodontidae; genus Delphinapterus; species Delphinapterus leucas. Next base: position 54,804,468 of record NC_143131.1, on the reverse strand, counting down.
CAAACAGAATCAATTGAAAACCTATCAGAGTTAATAAAAGAGTTACGTAGCCTGGACAGATCCCATATAAATATATAAAATGTAACCCTTTTGCTACCAATAACGAAAACAAAATGTGATTTTAAAAATTCTATTTATATATAAAAAAAGTTAAAAATACTTCAAGGTGTCTTAATGAGAAAACTGTGATCTGTAAGAAAAAGGAAAAAAAAAACCACTTTACAGAAAGAAGCTATTATCAGTATGGTTAAGCTGAGTATAATAAACATTTCTAGAATGAAAAAAAAAGATACCATAAGATGACACTTCCCTCTAAATGAAATGTATATTTTTAATATTCCATTTAGGGAAATGTGGCATGGTGAGTGAACCTCAAATACAATTCTAACATTTACCTAGAACAAAATGAATAGGTGAAAAAAAAAAAGAAGAGATGAGCCTATCACATAAAAACCTGAAGAAGAATAATGAAAATATATGTCTACAGTTGGTAAAAAGAGTGTGGTACTGGTTAAAGAAAACACAGAGCACAGAAAGAAACAAGATATTATGGGACATATATTAAATATGATGAGGTATAACGAATCAGCAGGGAGAGAATTATTTAGTAATGGGAGAAGGGAGTAACTGGATAGCAAAATGGGAAGAAAATGTTATCCTACTATGTACAGAATAGATTACAAATCCATTTAGACAAGAAACATTTTGTGCCTGTTGGTGCAAGACACTTAGGTATTGGAGATTCAAAAGTGAAAAGACAGTCTAGTAGTATAATAAATGAGGTAGCACATGTGAAAGTGCACTGAGGTCCCCTGATCCCTTCTAGTGGGAAATATTTTGCTATGCTAATTTGAGTAAGCACTGGTGAAACTTACAAGGTGCTACATGTGTCCTATTACTGCATGTCCCAATGCCTTCACACCCAAACACACAGTGCCTGACACACAGTAGATGCTCAAGTATTTACAGAATAACAAGTTACAGTAAGTATTTTAAAATAATATGAGTACTCTCCTGGGTGTGTTTCTCTTAGAAAAGCCTGGGCTCTCATCCTTCCACTTCCAATGAGGGAAAGTCTACTGCGATTTGTCACTGGTAGAATGATTAGAGGGAAAGAAAGCAAGGGAGGAGATTTCATTAAAGAAAGACATTTTTCATGTTTTTCACTTTATGCCAAGCACTGTACTCAGAAGGAGAGAGAGCGTACAAGCAAAAAGGGACAGAGTAAGTAAGAAATGGAAGAAAGGATTTCTGAGTAGCAAAGAAGATATTGCTAAAGATTGCGAGCGTAAGACCAAATACCCAAACACTTCAGTTTTGTGACTTTCTAAAAGGAAAGACAGGCAGCATAAGAGCTCAGAGATGAAGATTACCTACGAAAAAGACATTTCTGGGAAAAGAAAAAACACTTTTTCATTTGCTTATATTATGAAGTCATTTTATTTTATTTGTTTAACACACCTACATCATGTTTCATAGACACAAGGAACTCTTCCAGGTGTTTTTACAAATATTATTTCATTTCATATTTCTCTATAAGGCACTGATGAAAGACACTGAAGACACTAACAAATGGAAAGATATACTGTGCTCACAGATTGGAAGAATCAATATTGTTAAAATGACCATTCCACCCAAGGCAATCTATAGATTCAGTGAAATCCCTATCAAAATACCAATGGAATTTTTCACAGAACTAGAAAAAAATAATTATAAATTTTTTTATGGAAACATGAACGACCCTGAATAGCCAAAAACAATCTGAAGAAAGAACAAAGCTAGAGGTATCATGCTCCTTGATTTCAAGCGATACTACAAAGCTACAGTAATCAAAACAGTATGGTACTGGCACCAAAAAAAGACACAGAGATCAACAGAACATAAAGAAGAGACAGCCCAGGATGAACCTACTTATGTGGTCAATTAATCTACAACAAAGGAGGCGAGAATATACAGTGGAGAAAAGACAGCCTCTTTAATAAACAGTGTTGGGAAAACTGGACAGCTGCATGCAAAAGAATCAAACTGGACTACTTTCTCACACCATATAAAAAAATAAACTCAAAATGGAGTAAATAATTAAATGCAAGACCTGAAACCATAAAACTGTTAAAAGAAAACATAGGCAGTATGCTTTTTGACATGGGTCTTAGCAATATATTTTTGAACATGTCTCCTCAGGCAAGGGAAACAAAGCAAAAGTAAACAAATGGGACTACTCAAACTAAAAAGCTTTTGCACAGCAAAGGCAACCATCAGCAAAACAAAAAGGCTGCCTACTGAATGGGAGACAACATTTGCAAACAATATATGAATAAGGGGTTAATATCCAAAAATATATAAAGAATTCATAAAACTCAACATCAAAAAAGCCCCAAACAATCAGATTAAAAACTGGGCAGAAGACTTTAATCAACATTTTCCAAATAAGACATACAGATGGCTAACAGGCACTTAAAAATATGCTCGCCATCACTAATCATCGGAGGAATGCAAAGCAAACTACAATGAGATATCACCTCACACCTGTCAGAACGGCTATTATCATGGGACTTCCCTGGTGGTCCAGTGGTTACAACTTCGCCTTCCAATGCAGGGGGTGCGGGTTCCATCCCTGGTCAGGGAGTTAAGATCCCACATGCCTTGCAGCCAAAAAACCAAAACATAAAACAGAAACAACATTGTAACAAAATTCAATAAAGACTTTAAAAATGGTCCACATCAAAAAAATCTTTAAAAAAAATGACAACAAATAATGTGTTGGCAAGGAAGTGGAGAAAAGGGAACCCTCATGCATGGTTGGTGGGAACGTAAATTGGCACAGCTGCTATGGAAAACAGTATGAAGATTCCTCGAAAAAATTAAAAACAGAACTACCACATGATCTAGCAAATCCAATCCTGGGTATTTATCCAGAGAAAATGAAAACACTAATTTGAAAAAATATATGCACCAATATGTTCATTGCAGCATTATTTACAATAGCCAAGATATGAAAGTAACCTAAGTTTCTAACGATAGATGAATGGATATAGAAGATGTGGTATATATACACAATGGAATACTATTTAGCAATAGAAAGGAATGAAATCTTGCCATTGGCGAAAACATGGATGGACCTAGAGAGTATTATGCTAAGTAAAATAAGTCAGAGAAAGAGAAATACTCTATGAGTTCACTTTATGTGGAATCTAAAAACCAGATGAACAGACATAACTAAACAGAAACAGAGTCATAGATACAGAGAATAAACAGGTGGTTGCTGCAGTGGGGGTGAGGAGAAATAGGTGAGGGAGATTAAAAGGTACAAACTTCTAGTTATAAAATAAATGAATCACAGGTATGAAATGTACAGTGTGGGGAATATAGTTAATAATAATATCATATCTTCATAGGGTGACAGATGTTGACTAGACTTATTGTGGTGATCATTTTGAAATATATTGAAATGTATAGAAATACTGACTCACTATGTTGAACACCAGGAATTAACATACTGTTGTAGGTCAATTATACTTCAGAGACAAGCAAACAAAGTCATAGAAAAGAAGATTAGATATGTGGTTACCAGAGGTGGGGGGTGGAGAGGGGGAATTGGAGGAAAGTAGCCAAAAGGTACAAACTTCCAGTTATAAAATAATGAATGTTCACTAAACGTATCGTGGTAATCATTTCCTGATGTATATCATGCAAATCATTATGCTGTATACCTTAAATTTATACAGTGCTGTTTGTCAATTATTTCTTAATGAAATTGGAAGGGAAAAACACAACATCTCTCATAAAGAAAAAAAAGACTTCTAGAGGAACAAAATAATAAAAAGGTTCACAAAAATGTAAGCTCATTAAGATGAATTTAATTAAAGGACATGACAATGTAATGATATAAAAATAAATTTCATTTATGCAGCACAAAAAATCACTAAATATTATTTAATTTAATCTTTATAGTAACCCATGATTTGGATGCCATTATGACCACATCCGCTTGACCAAGACCATGGACCTATTAATTGGTAAAGACAGGATTTGAATTCAGGCTGTTATAAATAAGTTCCCATTGATAAAATTTATCCCAAGTGCACGACCCCCAAATGAACACTTTCTCGTTTTAAGATGAGAATAACAGAACAACAAGAAATAAAGGGAATAGTCAAAGGAGAGATGAAGACCAGAGTTTTAATCCTCTTTTTATCAATTACCAGCTATGAGACACTGGGCAAGTTAAATAAACTTTCTGGGCCTTGGTTTTCTCATCAGTTAAATGGAGACAATACAATTTAGCCTCAGAATTAAGGACTGAGAAAAAAATGTCTATGGAGAAGCACCTGGGAACTAAGGAGCACAAAGCTGGAACAAGGGCAACAAATGTAGCTATGGCTGCATTAGTATTGAGCATCACACTAAGTACTGAGCAGGCAAGGCATGCTGCAGGGTCCCCCAGGACAGAGAGGAAAGAAAGGACAGAACTGGAAAGATGACTCAGAGAATTTAGAGGAGTTGAGGGATAACTAGGTTGGAAAAGGGTAAAAGGGCAGATTCAGAGGGCAGCAAGGAGGTTACAAGGTTACAATATAATTGACTCCACAGGCACCTTGGAAGATGGTACTTCCCCTTATAAAAGAAATAATAAGAGTACACCAACTTCGGGACTTCCCTGGTGGCAAAGTGGTTAAGAATCTGCCTGCCAATGCAGGGGACACAGGTTCGAGCCCTGGCCTGGTAAGATCCCACATGCCTCAGAGCAGCTAAGCCCGTGCGCCACAACTACTGAGGCTGTGCTCTAGAGCCCACGAGCCACAACTACTAAACCCACGTGCACCACAACTACTGAAGCCCGTGCGTCTAGAGCCCGTGCTCCGCAACGAGAAGCCACCACAATGAGAAGCCCACGTACCGCAGCGAAGAGTAGCCCCCGCTCGCCACAACTAGAGAAAGCCCACACGCAGCCAACAGTAAATAAATAAATTTATTAAAAAAAAAAAAAAAAGAGGGGCTTCCCTGGTGGCGCAGTGGGTGAGAGTCTGCCTACCGATGCAGGGGACACGGGTTCGTGCCCGGGTCCAGGAAGATCCCACATGCCGCGAAGCGGCTGGGCCCGTGAGCCATGGCTACTGAGCCTGCGCGTCCAGAGCCTGTGCTCAGCAACGGGAGAGACCACAACAGTGAGAGGCCCACGTACCGAGAAAAAAAAAAAAAAAAAGAGTACACCAACTTCTACACCAAAACCACTGCAGAGTATCAAAATCTAAGGACTAAGTTGAGAACTGGGGAAGCCTCTTCTCAGACCTTTACCTGTGTACTCTGTATATAAATTGAGTAAACAATTAGATAGTTTGAACACTTTTCTTCTCATGCTAGTATTCTATTAGATGTCAGCAAACATTCACTGGTGCCTAGCACAAGCCACACTCCCTGCAGAGCATTTTTGATGCACCATCTCATTGAATCCTCATAACAGTCCTATTTCCATCATTCCCATTTTAACAGAGGCAAAGTCACATAGCTGTGGGGCGGCAGAACTAGACTGGAAGATACTCTTACTTCCTGAAAAAAAGCATATGATCTTAACTAAGTATTATAGTTACTGCTTTCAAATACAGACGTTTGGGGGAAAATCTTTAGAGAAAACCGGGAATCACCAAGTCAAGCGTGCCATGTTTCCACTCGCTACAGAAGTCCACCACATGTTAACTCATTAACTCCTGGTCTGCAGACATTTTTCCCTATCCCGCCCTTGGGACCCCTCCTGGGCTGCCGGGTTAGTGTACCTGCGGTAGGTGAGACAGATCAAAGCAAGGCTGGGTTTTGAATAAGAGATGACCAAAGCCAAATACAAAACAACAACAGCAACAGCAGCAACAAAACCCCACAAAGCTTAGGTCCAAATAATTATTTCTGTGAAGTCATTATGAAGACAAGGATTAATTAAACCCAGGCTCACTCATTTTAAGTATAAATATTAAATTACACTAGTTATAAATCAAGTTATATCCATTAATGCACTAAAAATACTTTGCACCAACTCTGGCCCATCATATATTCTATGCCAGTGTTCCTCAAAGCAGAATCTAAAAATGATTCTTAGGGAAATATGAATATTTAATACATTAAACATTTTTTATTGACATTTCATTGATGCTATGTAATGACTATCCTTTAATTTCAGACTGCTCGACGGTTTCAGTGCCATATTTCCATTTGTGTTAATGATCAAGTTGGCCAAGTAGTACTATTTCAACTGCCCTGAGCTAATGAGAAAAGATCAGAGGCCCAAGTACCCGTGTAAAGTGAGGCGAAATGGTATCACGGAGCAACATGGAACCATCACTAACGGCTTTTTATCAGAAAAGTCACAGACCTGAGCTTCACACTGCATATGCTTAACATGCTAACTCAAAGCACAAGCAAATAAAGGAAGCAGGTACCAGAGAAGTATGTAATCCTGATAGTGTCATTTTAAATGTTACTCTGCAGTTTTGTAATATTTGTTTTAATTTGTTCTAGTTGTAGTGATAAAACTGTTAAATCCAAGTTTGTACCTGACTTTTCCTTTCATACATAATTATCATTAAAATAAACATATTTAAGTCAACATTGTGGGTGTGAAAAATTTTCTCTTTTAAAAGAACTTTACACATCATTCAATTTAGAGGAACACTTCTAAATGCATGGTCACAAGCTACATTGCTTCGGGAAGCAGTGAATCAGTCAGCATTCTCCATAAGCTGCCATGTTATCTGTACTCCTTATAGAACAAGCGTGAGGCCAAGTGCCTTACCACAGGGAGCTCAAATTTTAGGTAGAGAGAAAAGGTCCCTCTGAGAAAAACAAACTAATCCATCTTTTTTTTGGCCATGCTGCGCAGCACGCGGGATCTTAGTTCCCCGACCAGGGATCGGACCTGTGCCCCCTACAGTGGAAGCTCGGAGTCCTAACCACTGGATCACCAGGGAATTCCCAAAATAAGCCTTCTTAATGAGGCTTTTGAGAATCAGATGAAAGCTATTAGAAAACACACACACGCACACATGTTTACATATAACTCCAGGGAGTTCATAGACTCCAGAAAGCTGTTCACAGCTCCTAGGATGAGAACTCCTAAATAATCAGAGAATAAGAATAATTTAGAAAAGGCAAATTATTCTATTTAATTAGGAAGTGGAAATGAGGCGATGACACGCAACCAGGAAAGAAATAAGTGGGGACCAAAAAAATTGAAAATAACTTGCTAGATCAGTAAAAGAATTAGGAACAACTATTATTAATAGATTTGGCTGGGGAAATTTTGCTCAAATACAAGTCTATACAATTCCAAATCTCATGATCTCACCTTCAAGGAGCAAAAATAAAAAAATCTCATCATCACTGAAATATTTTTATTCATCAGAAATTTAACTACATAAGAGCGGCATATAAGTACAATATAGGCATAAGGAGTTACCAGAAATATAAGTACTTGGTTTACTCCAACTAAAGAGATACAGACAGAATCTACAGATGGTTAAATGTAGTAATAAATGATAATAAACTTGGGATATGCAAAGGATTGGTCATATTAAGCTCGGAAAGGCCAAAGAAATCTCTGGCTTCCCGATGTATTTGATTCATTTTTATATGAGAATTGAAGGATGAAACTACCAGACTAGAAATAATTACGAAGGGATATGTTTACTGGTTGCAAAAGAACCACTAAGTAATCCCAAATTGAGGAGGTGAACTTAGAGAGCAAGATTTATGATTTTTTCCCCTTTTCCTCTTTTTGTGAGTGTGTATGTGTATGCTTCTGTGTGACATTTTGTCTGTATAGCTTTGCTTCTACCATTTGTCCTACGGTTCTATCCGTCCGTTTTTGGTTGTTTTTTTAAATTTTTTAATAATTATTTTTTATTTTAATAACTTTATTATATTTTATCTTTATTTTATTTTACTTTATCTTCTTTCTTTTTTCCCTTCCTTCCCTCCTTCTTTCCCTCCTTCCTCCCTCCTTTCTTTCTCTCTTTCTCTCTCTTTCTTTCTTTCTTTCTTTCTTTCTCTCTCTATCTCTCTCTCTCCCCCTCCCCCCCTTCTATCTACTTCTACTAATTCTTTCTTTCTACTTTTTCTCCCTTTTATTCTGAGCTCTGTGGATGAAAGGCTCTTGGTGCTGCAGCCAGGAGTTACTGCTGTGCCTCTGAGGTGGGAGAGCCAACTTCAGAACACTGATCCACAAGAGACCTCCCAGCTCCACATAATATCAAACGGTGAAAATCTCCGAGATCTCCATCTCAACACCAGCACCCAGCTTCACTCAACGACCAGCAAGCTACAGTGCTGGACACCCTATGCCAAACAACTAGCAAGACAGGAACACAACCCCACCCATTAGTAGAGAGGCTACCTACAATCATAATAAGTCCACAGACACCCCAAAACACACCACCAAACGTGGACCTGCCCACCAGAAAGACAAGATCCAGCCTCATCCACCAGAACACAGGCACTAGTCCCCTCCACCAGGAAGCCTACACAACCCACTGAACAAACCTTAGCCACTGGGGACAAACACCAGAAACAACGGGAACTACGAACCTGCAGCCTGCAAAAAGGAGACCCCAAACATGGTAAGATAAGCAAAATGAGAAGACAGAAAAACACACAGCAGATGAAGGAGCAAGATAAAAACCCATCAGACCTAACAAATGAAGAGGAAATCGGCAGTCTACCTGAAAAAGAATTCAGAATAATGATAGTAAAGATGATCCAAAATCTTGGAAATAGAATGGAGAAAATGCAAGAAACATTTAACAAGGACCTAGAAGAAATAAAGATGAAACAATCAATGATGAACAACACAATAAATAGAATTAAAAATACTCTAGATGGGATCAATAGCAGAATAACTGAGGCAGAAGAACAGATAAGTGACCTGTAAGATAAAATAGTGGAAATGACTACTGCAGAGCAGAATAAAGAAAAAAGAATGAAAAGAACTGAGGATAGTCTCAGAGACCTCTGGGACAACATTAAACAAATCAACATTCAAATTATAGTGGTTCCAGAAGAAGAAGACAAAAAGAAAGGGACTGAGAAAATATTTGAAGAGATTATAGTTGAAAACTTTCCTAATATGGGAAAGGAAATAGTTAATCAAGTCCAGGAAGCACAGAGAGTCCCATACAGGATAAATCCAAGGAGAAATATACCAAGACACATATTAATCAAACTGTCAAAAATTAAATACAAAGAAAACATATTAAAAGCAGCAAGGGAAAAACAACAAATAACACACAAGGGAATCCCCATAAGGTTAACAGCTGATCTTTCAGCAGAAACTCTGCAAGCCAGAAGGGACTGGCAGGACATATTTAAAGTGATGAAGGAGAAAAACCTGCAACCAAGATTACTCTACCCAGCAAGGATCTCATTCAGATTTGATGGAGAAATTAAAACCTTTAGACAAGCAAAAGCTGAGAGAGTTCAGCACCACCAAACCAGCTTTACAACAAATGCTAAAGGAACTTCTCTAGGCAAGAAACACAAGAGAAGGAAAAGACCTACAATAACGAACCCAAAACAATTACGAAAATGGGAATAGGAACATACATATCGATAATTACCTTAAATGAAAATGGACTAAATGCTCCCACCAAAAGACACAGATTGGCTGAATGGATACAAAAACAAGACCCATATATATGCTGTCTACAAGAGACCCACTTCGGACCTAGAGACACATACAGACTGAAAGTAAAGGGATGGAAAAAGATATTCCATGCAAATGGAAACCAAAAGAAAGCTGGAGTAGCAATTCTCATATCAGACAAAATAGACTTTAAAATAAAGGCTATTAGAAGAGACAAAGAAGGACACTACATAATGATCAAGGGATCGATCCAAGAAGAAGATATAACAATTGTAAATATTTATGTACCCAACACAGAAGCACCTCAATACATAAGGCAAATACTAACAGCCATAAAAGGGGAAATCGAAAGTAACACATTCATAGTAGGGGACTTTAACACCCCACTTTCACCCATGGACAGATCATCCAAAATGAAAATAAATAAGGAAACACAAGCTTTAAATGATACATTAAACAAGATGGACTGAACTGGTATTTATAGGACATTCCATCCAAAAACAACAGAATACACATTTTTCTCAAGTGCTCATGGAACATTCTCCAGGATAGATCATATCTTGGGTCACAAATCAAGCCTTGGTAAATTTAAGAAAATTGAAATTGTATCAAGTATATTTTCCGACCACAACGCTATGAGGCTAGATATCAATTACAGGAAAAGATCTGTAAAAAATACAAACACATGGAGGCTAAACAATACACTACTTAATAATGAAGTGATCACTGAAGAAATCAAAGAGGAAATTAAAAAATACCTAGAAACAAATGACAATGGAGACACGACGACCCAAAACCTATGGGATGCAGCAAAAGCAGTTCTAAGAGGGAAGTTTATAGCAATACAATCCTACCTTAAGAAACAGGAAACATCTCGAATAAACAACCTAACCTTGCACCTAAAGCAATTAGAGAAAGAAGAACAAAAAACCCCCAAAGTTAGCGGCAGGAAAGAAATCATAAAGAGCAGATCAGAAATAAATGAAAAAAAAATGAAGGAAACGATAGCAAAGATCATTAAAACTAAAAGCTGGTTCTTTGATAAGATAAACAAAATAGATAAACCATTCGCCAGACTCATCAAGAAAAAAAGGGAGAAGACTCAAATCAATAGAATTAGAAATGAAAAAGGAGAAGTAACAACTGACACTGAAAATAAAAAGATCATGAGAGATTACTACAAGCAACTCTATGCCAATAAAATGGACAACCTGGAAGAAATGCACAACCTGCCAAGACTGAATCAGGAAGAAATAGAAAATATGAACAGACCAATCACAAGCACTGAAATTGAAACTGTGATTAAAAATCTTCCAACAAACAAAAGCCCAGGACCAGATGGCTTCACAGGCGAATTCTATCAAACATTTAGAGAAGAGCTCACACCCATCCTTCTCAAGCTCTTCCAAAATATAGCAGAGGGAGGAACTACCAAACTCATTCTACGAGGCCACCATCACCTTGATACCAAAACCAGACAAGGATGTCACAAAGAAAAAAAACTACAGGCCAATATCACTGATGAACATAGATGCAAAAATCCTCAACAAAATACTAGCAAACAGAATCCAACAGCACATTAAAAGGATCATACACCACGATCAAGTGGGGTTTATTCCAGGAATGCAAGGATTCTTCAATATACACAAATCAATCGATGTGATAAACCATATTAACAAATTGAAGGAGAAAAACCATATCATCTCAATAGATGCAGAGAAAGCTTTTGACAAAATTCAACACCCATTTATGATAAAAACCCTGCAAAAAGTAGGCATAGAGGGCACTTTCCTCAACATAATAAAGGCCATGTATGACAAACCCACAGCCAACATCATCCTCAATGGTGAAAAACTGAAAGCATTTCCACTAAGATCAGGAACAAGACAAGGTTGCCCACTCTCACCACTCTTATTCAACACAGTTTTGCAAGCTTTAGCCACAGCAATCAGAGAAGAAAAGGAAATAAAAGGAATACAAATCAGAAAAGGAGAAGTAAAGCTGTCACTGTTTGCAGATGACATGATACTATACATATAGAATCCTAAAGATGCTACCAGAAAACTACTAGAGCTAATCAATGAATTTGGTAAAGTACCAGGATACAAAATTAATGCCCAGAAATCTCTTCCATTCCTATACAGTAATGATGAAAAATCTGAAAGTGAAATCAAGAAAACACTCCCATTTACCACTGCAACAAAAAGAATAAAATATCTCGGAATAAATCTACCTAAGGAGACAAAAGACCTGTATGCAGAAAATTATAAGACACTGATGAAAGAAATTAAAGATGATACAAATAGATGGAGAGATATACCATGTTCTTGGATTGGAAGAATCAACATTGTGAAAATGACTCTACTACCCAAAGCAATCTACAGATTCAATGCAATCCCTATCAAACTACCACTGGCATTTTTCACAGAACTAGAACAAAAAATTTCACAATTTGTATGGAAACACAAAAGACCCCGAATAGCCAAAGCAATCTTGAGAACGAAAAACGTATCTGGAGGAATCAGGCTCCATGACTTCAGACTATACTGCAAAGCTACAGTAATCAAGACAGGATGGTACTGGCACAAAAACAGAAATATAGATCAATGGAACAGGATAGAAAGCCCAGAGATAAACCCACGCACATATGGTCACCTTATCTTTGATAAAGGAGGCCGGAATGTACAGTGGAGAAAGGACTGCCTCTTCAATAAGTGGTGCTGGGAAAATTGGACAGGTACATGCAAAAGTATGAGATTAGATCACTCCCTAACATCATACACAAAAATAAGCTCAAAATGGATTAAAGGCCTAAATGTAAGGCCAGAAACTATTAAACTCTTAGAGGAAAACATAGGCAGAACACTCTATAACATAAATCACAGCAAATTCCTTTTTGACCCACCTCCTAGAGAAATGAAAATAAAAACAAAAATAAACAAATGGGACCAAATGAAACTTCAAAGCTTTTGCACAGAAAAGGAAACCATAAACAAGAACAAAAGACAATCTCAGAATGGGAGAAAATATTTGCAAATGAAGCAACTGACAAGGGATTAATCTCCAAAATTTATAAGCAGCTCATGCAGCTCAATAACAAAAAAACAAACAACCCAATCCAAAAATGGGCAGAAGACCTAAACATACATTTCTCCAAAGAAGATATACAGCCTGCCAACAAACACATGAAAGAATGCTCAACATCATTAATCATTAGAGAAATGCAAATCAAAACTACAATGAGATATCATCTCACACCAGTCAGAATGGCCATCATCAAAAAATCTAGAAACAATAAATGCTGGAGAGGGTGTGGAGAAAAGGGAACCCTCTTGCACTGTTGGTGGGAATGTGAATTGGTACAGCCACTGTGGAGAACAGTATGGAGGTTCCTTAAAAAACTAAAAATAGAACTACCATATGACCCAGAAATCCCACTACTGGGCATATACCCTGCGAAAACCATAATTCAAAAAGAGTCATGTACCAAAATGTTCATTGCAGCTCTATTTACAATAGCCTGGAGATGGAAACAACCTAAGTGTCCATCATCGGATGAATGGATAAAGAAGATGTGGCACATATATATAATGGAATATTACTCAGCCATAAAAAGAAACGAAATTGAGCTATTTGTAATGAGGTGGATGGACCTAGAGTCTGTCATACAGAGTGAAGTAAGTCAGAAAGAGAAAGACAAATACCGTATGCTAACACATATATATGGAATTTAAGAAAAAAAAATGTCATGAAGAACCTAAGGGTAAGACAGGAATAAAGACACAGACCTACTAGAGAATGGACTTGTGGATATGTGGAGGGGGAAGGGTAAGCTGTGACAAAGCGAGAGAGAGGCATGGACATATATACACTACCAAACGTAAGGTAGATAGCTAGTGGGAAGCAGCCGCATGGCACAGAGATATTGGCTCGGTGCTCTGTGACCGCCTGGAGGGGTGGGATAGGGAGGGTGGGAGGGAGGGAGATGCAAGGAGGAAGAGATATGGGAACATATGTATATGTATAGCTGAGTCACTTTGTTATAAAGCAGAAACTAACACACCATTGTAAAGCAATTATACTCCAATAAAGATGTAAAAAAAAAATTCATAATAAAAATTTCAGTATGAAAAAAAGAAAAAAAAAAAAGAACCACTAAGTAATACTTTGAAAACCCAACACAATGTTTTGGTGAAATTTATTTTAACCAAGTGCAGACTTTGAATAAATAAAAGGATTTAATTACTAAATTTCATGGTTTGTCATAGAGAAAATATCAAATTTCACTCTATCAAAGATTAACAGAAAAATCATAATAAAAACTGTGCAAATTACTTACATAGCTTAAGTAGATATCAAAGGTTGCAGACATGCTCTGAGGAACAGAACTAATTGTCAACCCATGACCCGTGCATAGCTAATTATCAACCCCCAAATGGAAAAATCCTTCATTGCCTATTCAGTTTGTACTGCAGCTTTCAGATCAAGGTTTCATCATTTCTCGTCATAAATAAGAACCAGCCATGCAGGGAACTTAATTCAAAGTGCAAGCACAATTTCAACACAAGTTTATTTCATCTCTTTTTTTCTCCACATTTTCCTTTTTATTTTCACGAGAAAACAAACTACATTATTTCTTGAAATGCACAACCTGCAGGGTGGCCTAGAGTTCTCGGTCACCTCTAGTTCTGAAATCACACTATCCAGCTATGAGAATAAAGTCTTCTATGGAAAATGTATCCTATGGAATTACTATCTGAGTGAGCAAACTAGAGGTTAAAACAAGACATTCATTTCTAGGCTTGAACCCCTCTTTCCAGTCCCAAGAATTCCCAGCGAAAAGGCCAATCTCTTATAAAGCTGATGAGGTTCTGTCATCTTTCCCAGTAAATGTGACAGAGCTTTTCCTGATGAAGACTTCTTACCTACTCATCTCCAGAAACCTCTCAGGTAATTGAAGTGTGACAAACAGACCCATCTATAAAAAGCTCTCACTGATTACGATTTTATGTACAGCAATTCAGAAGGGATAGTTAGTGGAAGGCAGTCAGTGTGTTCCATTTCTCACCAGCTGGTTATTATTTGAAGATAGTCTCCGTACCATCACCACCCTTGAAGAAAAAAAAAAGAATGCTGGATACTAACCTCATTTTATAGTGTTTCCATAATTTTATGAAGATAACATGGACTCAGGGCTGCTTCCAAGATGTCTTTTAAACACCTGTGATACCATCTGACAGGATCACCATGTGTCAGTATTCCCATAATGGCTGGAATTTCAGTGGGAAGTCACTAGAGTCCTGCATTTGAGAAACTGGATGCTGTCCCTTTTTTACAGTATCTTAATATACACACGCCTTCCTGGCAGCAACACTGCCTTCAATATAATCTGAATATTTTTGGTGATGGAGGCCAGGGACAATATGGATAAATAAAACACAAATAATTTTCAAACTTTCTAGATTGCTTCAGATTAACAGCTAGAAGTTAATAAATGAAATCCAGTGTAATGTCATGCCCAATCCTATTTTATGTACAAGTGACAACTATCACTTCATCAGGAATGCGGTAAGAAAACTGTTTGAATCAGAGTTAGCGGGGCTCCTTTCACGAACTTCACCACTCCCCCAACCTCGCTAGCTAGCTAAAGAAATAATACTTATCCAAAAACAATGCAGAAATTCCTCTCCCACCTCAAGAGTTAGGATCCTGATAAACACCAAGAAAACTGATGAAATCAACAGTTTGTGGGCAAAAATACAGTAAGGGGAACTGAGGATAGGAGTGAACCTTTAAAAGCCTTGGTAAATATTTGAAACCCCTTAAAAATAAAATAAGGAAAAGCATACTCCATGAGAAAATACATTTCATACACTTTTAAGTAGGTATAAATGGATGGCAGTAATTGCCTTCTAAGTTCCTCAAGCAATAGATACCTTTTAGGATCTCACACCATCGTGACGTTAAATGAGACACTTAGAAAATGACGTCTGCTTGTCATAGATAAAATAAATCCTAAGAAGCTATATTTCCCTTAAATCTGGACCTCCATGAAAATGTTCATCTCTAGGGGCTAGCTGTGAATCTGGAAATGCAGAGAAACAAAAGTAGCTCAAGATGGATAAAGAAAGCTTTGGAGTGTGTGGAGTGGGTTCCCAGCTCAACACCAAGTACATAACCTCAGTCCTGCCCCAGCAGTTTTATAAACCTTAGCTTCTCCTTCCTTCAGGTCCACAAGTGCAGTCCTGAAGCAGCCTCACTCATCCTCCTTTCCTCCCAATTCCCTACATTACATCACAGAATCAGATGCTAAATAGATAGCGAATCCCCATATAAAGGCACTTTTCTACTTTCCTGCTTCACACACCGCTGAAAACATGTTAAAGAGTCAAATATATAATCAGGACTTTTTTAATCCAAAGTTCCTAATTATTCTTCTTTGCTATATGTCAAATCTATGTCAATCTGTGACACATTGCTATGTGTCAAATCCACATCCTTTAATTCTGTTCTTTTCACTCACAGTCAAATACGTACACCACTGGCCTAAGAACAATGAACGTCTGATTGAAGCTAAGTATTAGTCCTTTTTTGGAAGACAAATAATTTCCCTCTGGTGTCAGCTGCATTAAGCTCATGGGCGCTACACATCTTATCACCGATATCAGCACGTTCCTGGCTCTGTTTTCGAGTCAACTTTCTGAAACAATGGTAAAAAGCAATGAAGTACTCAAAACAGTGTTTTGCTACCAAGATGGCGTTGCTGCTGAAGCTACATGTTAGCGGGCAGAAAATGGTAACGACTAACACCACCTATGGTATCAGGAAAGAGAGTTGTGAATCAATAAGGGAGCGATTAAAGGGGGGCACAGTTTCAGAGTCTTCAGCTCACATAAAAGATGCTTTGGGGAAAAGATGTCAGGGGCACAGCAGACTAGTTCTTCTTTAGGTCTTAGAAGGAAATTCTCTTTTCTTCATTATCCTTGGACCAACCTTTCCTTTCTGATACACTTTAAAGAGCAGTGATGGGGGGTTTCTGTGGAGAGGGTCTCTGCATCACTTAGGATACTGTGTAGCTACAGCTGCACCCAAATGTGTGGCTTGAGCAAAATAGTGTATTGCTTGCTCACGTAAAAAAAGGTTCAGAAGCAGGAAATCCACAGCTGATGTGATGACTACCAAATCATCAGATTAAACTACTTCTACCTTTCAGTTTCATCATCCTTAATAGGTGGTCTACCCTCACGTTCTACCTCATGGACCAATATGGCTGTTGGAACCCTGACCAACACAAACCCACTCCACACAGAAAGAAGGAAGTAGAAGAAAAGAAAAAGGATCCTCACCAGCCGTCTATCTCCCAAGTAACGTCTGCTTAGATCTCACTGGCCAAAGCATAATAGCATATGAGGGAAGGTGTGAGGGAAGGTGGCTTGTAAGTATATTCTCTTAATTGAGCGCTTTACCACCCTGACAAAAATTACTTTTATCAGTAAAGCAGAAGGGGGATCCAGGATACTGGAGATACAACTGGATGTCTCTGCTGGTGCCCTAGCTGGTGTTAGTTCTGGGCATGAGCCCAGTTCCCAGGAGAATCCTTGAGGCACATGAAGGTCCAGCCTTGTTTACCAAAGGGACACCACTGCCAAGTGGGGCGACAGCCTTCCAGCAGGGAAGAGCACCCTTGCTCAGAGTGCCCCTCTGCATCGCCCCCCAAGCACCCTGACATGGGAGGGAGAAAGCTGCCATGACGTCTAGTCATGGGCAGCTCCGTTTCCCCAGCTCATCTCAACAACACTCTAGGCTGTGCTCTGAAGGGGCATCTGTAAGGTTGAGACACCAGACCGCATTCTCAGAGAAACAATGTTATAAACAGTGAGGGAGGTTTCCAGGCTTCACCACAAAGGCCTATTTCACAGGTAATGTAGTAGAAACAGTATTCATTGGCCATCAACTAAAGTGGAATTGATTGGATTTTGACAGATTAGTCTTTGCTCTAATGAGGTGTGCAGAAGAGCCTGAATAGAAGGAAAAAGAAAACAGTAGCAAGGAGCAACTCCTACTTCTTCCTGGCTTTGTTCTCTGGCAAATGCTCCTTTCAATTGCTCTCTCCCTCACAAGTAACTTGTCTTATCCCTGTGTTTTTCCACAGTCCCTTCTCTCTAGCAGCAGGGCTATGGAGCCCATTCAGAGGAATTAGTGAGAAAACGAGGAGACATTGCACAGGCCGCAACAAGCTTAAGATGACAGGTAGAATCCACCTTCCGGATGTGAGCAGTGAGGATGAGAATGGAGGGGCACTATGCATTAAACTGTGTCCCCCCAAAGATGCTGAAGTCCTAACCACCAGCCCCTCTGAATGTGACCTGATTTGGAAATAGAATCTTTGCCAACGATCCAGTTAAGATGAGGTCATTAGGGAGGGTTCTAATTCAATGTGACTGTGTCCTTATAGAATGGGGACACAGGAAGTCATGCGCACAGGGGGGAAGTGCCAATGTGAGGGTTCAGGCAGAGATGGGAGCCATGCATGTACAAGCCAAGGAGCACTAAAGCATCAGAAACCACTAGAAGCTAGGACAAAGGCCTGGGACGGATTCTCCCTCACAGCTCTCATGAAAAACCAACCCTGTCAACGCCTTGATCTGGCACTCCTAGCTTCCGCAACTAAAAGTTTCTGTTGTTTAAGCCACCCAGTTTGTGGCACTTCGTTAGGGCAGCCTTAGCAGACTCATTACGTGGCGTGGCTGAAGCATCTTCACCCGCCTTGCTGGCCCAGGCACAATGCTTCCTTTCTCTCAAGCATCCACCTCCTGTGTGGGCCTCAAGTGGCCTCTCAAGGCCTTAGTTTTCAGCCACCATCATTTACATACTTGGGGCTCCAGCCCTGCGGGTTCCAGGAATACTCACTGACGGCTGGGGTAAGAGTGAGTATTCCCCCCCTAATAGGGTCTCCCCACTCCCAACAAGGATCATTCACCACTATGCAAGATAATGTGAAGTCAGGCGCTGCTAAACAGAGGACCTGTGTTTCAAAGTCTGTGCCCATGACAGAGCTGCCTGGAGATGCAACTGCCTCTGGCTTAATGTAGAAACAACGGTCTGAGCCAAAGCAAAGTGAGGGGAAAGGATCAAGCAGCAAGAGGCATTGCAGTCACTCACTTCTGAGGATTCAACCATCTCAGCCTACTCTGCTTGTCAAGATCTCTCAAACACGTTTCTCTGCTTCCGTAACACCTGTCTTTTCTTTCCCTCTCCTGGCCTTTTCACCACAGGATCTGTCCGGAAGACGCTGGGAATGGCAGGGGCTGAAAAAGCTGTGAAGAAAGCTAAATCTTTCAATGATACAAGTGACCTGGGGGAAATCTCCCTTCTATGCATAGCCACTCTCTATCTTTTACTGTTTTTAATAAAAAAATCTATGAAAGGAATAACAGAATGAACATCTATATCACCTGAATATCACCTAATCAACTTGATAAATCAAACACCCCTGAAACCCCCAGCACCCCTTCCTGATCTCAGTTCCCCTCTCTCTTCCCAGAGGTAACCACCAACATGAATTTCGTGTTTCTTATTCTCATGCAAGCCTTTATACTTTTACTACAAAAACAACCCTCCTAAAATCAGAGGGCTCCTTGGTCACAGTCCCACTGGTTACTTCTTTTTTTTTTTTTAAACTGTCTCTTTCCTTTCTTTCCCTCATCTAGAAAAAGACTAATTATCAGATAAATGTACTCAAACCATGGGGATCACAACTGTCAATAGCTTAATCTGATTCCTGCCAACAAATATCTATTTTATTTACTGCATTACCTCCCCTCTCCCCTCAATAAAGCTGTGATATAGGGAATTCAAGCCAGACCAAGAGGAAGTACACTTTGAATAGTTATCTATTTCTGGCACTCCTCAATTCGAATTGGTAAATGGAAGCCTGTTTCACCTACACTCAAAATTCTCTAACAAACCAAAACAAACAAATTAGAATTCAGGAGAAGAACAATTGCACTCCTTTATACAGAGAACTGGAAAAACATGAAAACATTTATCAGTAATGAATCCATCACTCTTACCTGTTTTCATAAAAGACAAACACAAACAATAAAATAAAATTGCACTAGACTCAAATACATTAAGTGGAGGACCCAACATCTACCACCATATTTGGAGCCTAGCATATTCTTATTGGAAGTTGGAACAACTTAATGTAGGAATACAATAATTGCTTAGTCAACTAACTAATGGGTTAGTCCATGAGTATTAAACAGTAAGGGAGGTACATGATTTTAAAACACACATAAAAATATTTATGAAACAACTGTTACATGCCAGGCATCGTTCTAGGCATGGAGGATATAGCAGGGAACAAAACTCCCTGGCCCTAGGGAACCTCTACCCCAGCAGGACAGCATGTGCAAAGTTACACTAATGCCATATTCTGAGGAGCTCTGGGAAACCCTCCCTGATCAATAAATCACTCTACAAATCACAACTTGGATAAGAATGGCCACAGTGCTGGTTTCTGAGGAAATCTTATAAAACCCCAAGTGTTAAAGCCAAGCAAAGAAAATCTGTTCTATTCCCTAAATGAATATAGCATCTCTTTGTTGACTAGTGGAACCTATGAAAATGTGCTGTTCAGAGTGATTTCCCACACATAAAAAGTAAGAACTTTTCTGAACCTAAACAAATATCGCCAACAGCTGTAGAAAAAAAAGTTAATATTTGGAATTTTATAAAACGAATTACTGGAAGTAAGGAAGTGGGTCAGGAACCTAAACAATGATACATGACCATTAGAAACAGCCCAGCACTTAGTTCTCCTGGCTGTTTCCGTTGGAAGACACAGCGAATTTTGTGGGCAAGCAGGGCACTCAGCTCACATATGACTGGTCTGCTCCAGAAATACTTCCTAGCTGGAAAGAAAATGGACTCCAAGAATCAATAAGCATCAAAGAATGAGGATTTAGAAGAAAGCCTAAAATACACTAAAATGCTGATGGGGACTCTCTCCACAAGGTGAGATTCTGGATGAGAACTTTTCTTCTTCATACTTCTCTATTTTTCTACAATGGAAATAATCAGGAAAAATGATCAATGCTTTATGATCTAAGAATTCTCACAGTAAAATAAAATGCTACCCCATTTCTTAAATGCTACATGACTACAATACTGAAAATACCCGAAGGAAAAAGTATTTAATGCATCAAAAGACACAAGTGAAAGCTAAATGCTCTGCTTTTTTAAAGTGTCTTTTCTCTAAGTGATAAGATATAGGGAAATTTTGAATGCATTTTTTCCTGTGTTTACTAGTTCTTCCACAATGATTCCCTGTGTGATTGATAGAAGTATTGCTTAAATTATTATTTTCTACAAAGGTCAATTAGCCCTAACTTAATAAGATACTATAAATCCTACATTATTACTCAAAAAATAGACCACAATAATAGACCACATATCATCATTCTCCAACAACAAGTCTCGGAAATGCCTCCTAGACTGAATTATTTCCCTCTTTGAAAGGATCCATATAGGTTCAGAGACGTCAGAATGTACAAACTCTTCTGAAATTAGCTATTTCAGCGGAACACAGGTCCCTGGTTCTCCCCTACTGCTACTCTGTGAGCAGATCAGCACCAAGTCTGATGAGTAAATGAAAGGACATGGTAACAGGTAGAAAAAGGAGAGCAAGGGGGCTTGGTTTTTAAATCTCTTTCATATGACTTACACTGCAGGAGTAAAGTATTTCCTGATGATAGAAACACAACTGAACTCAGGGCCAGCTACCTCTTTTACGACAGGCTTTTAAGGCTTACCTTAAGATGCGCTTTTCCTTCCTTCTGCTCTGAAACCCATTTCCCAATAATCAAGTGGTAGGTTATGAAGCCAGAGAACAATTTGTTACGTCTATGAATTCCTCTGCCTGCAAGGCCAAGTTTCATCAGCACCCCCCTCCCCCTGCTGCAAGCAACTTGAAATATATGACTGTGTTCTTAGGTTAAGGTCAGTGGTCTGGGTTACAAACACGGGCAGAATGATTTCTATAT
The DNA here is from genome assembly GCF_059928025.1 of Delphinapterus leucas. Lineage (NCBI taxonomy): Eukaryota > Metazoa > Chordata > Mammalia > Artiodactyla > Monodontidae > Delphinapterus > Delphinapterus leucas. Next base: position 54,782,796 of record NC_143131.1, on the reverse strand, counting down.
GGGCAACAAAAAAAGCAAGAGCTTGGGCATCCTCAAGAGTCATTTACACTCTACAGAGAAGACAGATGAGTGGGAGTCGCCCCCAGGTGTGAGGCGATGGAAGCTTTGGGGCTCTCAGGAGGATGCAGTTCTAGGAACACAACCAAAAGAAGCCAAGAATGAGAGGATAACTTGAAATACGTGAGCCACAACCTTTGAAAGTACCTACAACCCTCAAGCACCTACTTCCCTCACTGGCCAGCGTCATTTCTTTTGGAGGCAGTCCTCCCAGAGGCTGGCTCGAGAGATTATTTTCAGCCTTCATTTTGAAGGCTCCTGCTGCCAACACCTGTCTCGATTGTCACTGGCTGACCCCTAAAGACGGAGAGTGCGATTCCCCAATATTAATGGAACCCAAGAGGACAATTCTTTCTGCCAGGCTCACAATGGGTAGGAAAGCCTTCAACTACCTGGCATTTCTTTTAATCAGTTATACTGCTTTGGGGCTCATTTTACAAAGCCATCTGGCTTTGCAGACATCAATGCAAGGACTATGAAAAACCCTCACTTTTTACTGCGGCCCCAGAAAGGGGAGAAATCCACTTCAAAGTGTGTTAAGCTCCCAGGGTTCTGGTGTAGAAATTTCTTGCTCCGATTCTTCATTGTTCAGACATCCAAGGAGCCTAGCCATCTAGGACATAAAAGAATTCTTCTGAAAGCACCATGTAAAATAAAGTGTTTGTTCAGTCACAGTGTCCCTACAAATGTGATCTTATGCTCCATGGCGGGGTGTCTAAGAAGATGAAAATGAAGGGGTCTCAACAGAGCTAGTGGAAACCTGGTCAGATAAATGGGAGGTTGGCAGACATGAGCCGTCCTAAATTGGAGAACGCTGAGGTGCCCACCTTCCTATGAATATTCTACTCATTCTCATAAAATGTTCCACACCTCAGTTTGGCATTAAGGAGAAATGCTTTGACTTTTTTTCTCACTACTGAATACAACTGCAATTGTATTTAAAATATCTTTACTTTCTATTGCTTTGACAGGTTCACTTTTGAAGTTTTCTATTCATACATTTCAATAGTCCTATCCCTTTTTAAGAAACAGTGAGCTGGCTTTTAACAAATCCAATACTAGGAGAAGGGACCAATCGTATTTTATTTTTTTCTTTCCTTTTTTTTTTTACAAAGAGTTATTTCATTCATCAGAATTTAAATGCTAGCAGAAACTACAAAACTCTAGGAGACTGACACATCAACATTTAGATGTATAAAAATACTATGGGGATTAATAACTAGCACCCAGATTTAATGTACCATTTAAAAAAGTTATCCTCTGACATAACCAACCTGGAAGCTAAATGCAGCTGGAGGTTCATGTCACCAGCTCACAATAGGTTTCTCAAAAGAAGCAGTTATCTCTCTTTTGAGGAATGAGGGTCATTGACTACTGACCCAATGCTTCATGCAAATAAATGGAGCAGTCTCAACACATTTCTTAATGGCCAGAAGACCTGACAGCAAAAAGGACAAGTGCTTAGGTCACAATTACAGTTGATTTATAATTTCTGCAATGAGCCCAGGGACAGGGTGGGTCTTCATTCCAAAGGAACCTTATCTTCTCTGGTGATAATACACCTGACTTGCAACAGACCTGTTCAAGGCGAAGCAATATAGAAGAAGTCTCATCCTTGCATTTGATCTGCTGCAGCAATATTTTGTTCTACCTCTTACATGTTGGAGGCTTAACATATTCTAACAGTGAATTAAGGCAAAATAAAGATAGGAAACTGGTGATATTGTATTTTGAGACAATTTAAGATAGTATCACTCATAGGAAGGTAGTATTTAACAAGGGTAACATTTTAACAAGAACAAGAGAATCGTATTAAATTAGAACAGTATTAAGTGAAGTTACATTTTACTGTGGCCATTTGTAACATTTACAAATCTTAAATTGATAATTAATGTGTGCAAAATATTTACCTTGATTCAGTTTTAATTTTTAGTTGTAAGACTTTTTTCATCTTTTAAAAGTACAATGTCACATAAGGTCATTTCACTTCAGTTTGATCTAGATTAAGAATACCTATGAATTAAGGTGGGTTCTGGCCCTAAGGAATATTGCTTTGAACATAATACCTGAAATATTTTTGGAGGTACATCATTGTTCTTTGGCCATCACAGTAATACCATCACTTGCTTAGTATCTTCACGTAAGGTGGACAGGCTGAACATAACTTTAGTTGATTCACTTAAATCCACACATATGATTATTTTTACCCAGTGCTTCAGTTGTGGGGCATTTCCTTCCTCATTCCTTAAGTCCCGTGAACACTATTTTAATTATTCTAGCGCTTACATCTTCCCAGTTTATCACTTCAAGTCCTTGAAATCACAGTGACTTTTTGGCTATGATGGCACACTTGTGGCAACTAGAGTTCTTCTAGCTTCAAAAACAAAAAACTCTTGTTTATTGCCTGTGGACTCTACTATAGCCACTCCAACCCCTGGTCACAAATGGTTTTGTTTGTTTTACGAAAAAGGAGAAGTTCTCCATTCTAATTTAAACAATTCTATCTTCCAGAGTCTAAGCTTGGGCAGCCCTGGAGCAAATTAAAGGCTTAAATATTTGGCATATTATAAAAGAAACATTCCTTTATTATTAATCTTATGATATCCTTATTTGTTGTTTACTTACTGTGATTTTAAGTTCCTGTGATAGCCTACATATACTTAAAAACAACTTTATAATTAACAATACAGAATTTACACACACACAGAATTATATTTAAAATATACTCTATATCTTTTTTTAAAAATTATAGTTGATTTACAATATTGTGTTAGTTTCAGGTGTACAGCAAAGTGATTCCGTTTATATATATATGCATATATATGTAAACATACACATAAATTCTTTTTCAGATTCCTTTCCATTATAGGTTATTGGAAGATATATTCAATAAACTTAATGGTAATTATAAGCTTGTTCAAAGGCTCATAATTAGCATTACCTCTGTCACTTAAATTTCCACTACTGGCCAGCAGAAGTTCCTTCCGTTCTGTTCATCTCTTTATAGCGCCACACACTATTGAAAGCATCCCTTCTCTTTAGCAAAACAAAACAAAACCAACCAAAAACCAAAAAAAACTGTTTTGAAACCAACAGAATGTTCCCTTATCCCAACTGTAGCAGCCAGTTATGTTCCCTGTGCTATACAGTAAATCTTTGTTAATTTATATATTGTAGTGTATATCTGTTAATCCCACACTCCTACTTTATCCCTCCCCCCCTTCCCCTTTGGTAACCGTAATTTTGTTTTCTATGCCTGTGAGTCTATTTCTGTTTTGTAAGTAAGTTCATTTGTGTTATTGTTTAGATTCCACATGTAAGTGATATCATATAATATTTGATAAACATAAATATAAAAAGATGCTTATGTTACCATCTTTGCCTATTTTGATGATGATTAAAACTTAAGTGCAGGAAACACAATCTTGAGTTGGTCAAAATACAGCTTATTAGGAAACATGAGAAATGTGATATGCCTTTTATGTAGTACAGTTTATATCATGTGTCAACCTTTGATAAAACATGATTGACTCATTTTTAAAAACATAATTATATTTTTCAAGTATATCACTCAATAATAATCACAATATATTATTTCACCATTTCCTTTTTGGCTGTAGAACAAATTAATGGCTTTTTTTCTAATTAACCAAGTAAACATGGGTAGAACCTACATGGGGATGTCCCTTTACTTTCATAAGCAAAATACAGACCTCACGTGTAAATGCATATGTGTTCATTTGTGAGACAATATTACCATTATTTTAAATCACAAACAGTTTTAGAGTTTAGCTCCAATATTTCAAATGCCTTTAGAGAAATGTAAAGGTATTTATTACCTTAATACTATAACTAAAGTTTCCAAAAAAGCTATTAAGAATGTCAGGGAAAACAATTAAGTTAATATCACATTAATATAAACTTCATGTTAAGAATTGTCAAAAACATAAAGTATTAGACAACTTTACCTCAAATTCCAAATGTGACAATTTCTTAAGTCAACATTTAAATTTTAGAAAAACCAAATCATAAAAGATTGCAAAACACATAGTTTATTATGCACTTCAGTTACAATTCTTTGTTCACGTTACCATATTTACACACCCCTCAACCAATCCAGGTATGGGTATACTTTATAGTTCGTTACATAAGCAGAAATACAAATTATTTATAAGCTCACTTTAGCTTTATTACAATCTAATTTTTAGACAGATTAAAAATATGTCATGCCAAAAAAAAAAAATGTCATGCCTGCATCCCCATTTTCACACCTTAGGGTAACTGTACAATCATCACAAAGTAAAGTCACATTTAAAGAATTAAAATTCATAGAAAAACCTTTAGGTAATCAATAAATATTTTCCAATTAGTAACATCAAGTAAAGAGATCCCCAAAATGAGAAATAATTTTTTGGCTTTATTTACATGTGTTATTATATATTATATTCAAAATATTTAAGATAAAACTCCGCATCTTTAACTTTTAAAATTTAAGTTAATCAGATCAATATGAAACAAAAAATAAATGGCTAAAAACACCTAAGAAAAGTGTGAAAAGCAGACCAGTGAGGGAGAACTTACCAGACATTACAACTCACTAGAAAGCCACTGCATTCAAAACAAAATGGTGTTGGCACAGAAATAGACAGAGATCAGAACAGAGAGGCCAGAAATAGATACAAATGTATATGGCATCTTTATATGTGACAAGGGTAACATTTCAATCCCATGAACAATAAAGTTTCTCATAGTAACTAGGACTTAAGTAACTGGTTATCTAGGGGGAGAAAAAAGAAAGAAAGATAGAATCCTACCTCATATCATGTACAAAACTTAAAACTGGAGTAAGATCTCAATGCTTTTAAAAATGGGGAAGAATATTTACAAGAATACTTGTATGACCACGGGATGGACAATACCATCCTAAGCAAAACAGATAATAGAAGCAATAAAGAAAAAGACAGACATAAATAATTACAAAACATAATAATAAGTAAGGATTTTCTTTTGGTAAAAGACATCATACACAGAGACAAGAACTATAAAGAACAATAAAGCTATATTTGCACATATGTAACGATAAAACACAATAAATACCTCCCAGAAACTGTGATGGGAAAACACCACCAAGTAGAAAAATGGGCAGTGAAAATAAATAGGAAATGAAGAAAAGGGAAATTCAAATGAACAATAAACATATGAAAATATATTTAACATCAGAGGCAGTCAGTGAAGAAAATGTAAATTAATGATCAGAGATAATAAGATTGGCAAGAATTAAAATAAACAGTGGCATCCAATGCTGGTGAGAATGCAGGAAATGGGCATTCTTATGTGCAAACGTGATTTGCTATTCCTTTGGGGAAAAGAATTTAGAAATATATATTAAAATTAAAAATACACATACCGTTTGACCAAGCAATTCCACTTCTGGGAATCTATCCTATAGGGAAAAAAAAAGGACCAGTATGTAAGGACATAGGTACAAAGATGTTTACTGCAGCATTGTTTGTCGTGGGGCAGAGGAAGAGGGGGGACTGGGTATAACATGACTGCCCATTAATGAGGAAACGTTTAAATGAAATGTGGAATATCTATAATATAGAATATTATGTATTATTAAAAAGAATGAGATAAATCTGTACATAGTGACTTGGAAGGCTGATAAGGTGAGAAAAGCAAATTGAAGAGCTATACTTCCATTATGAGAACGGCAACAACCACCAGAAGAAAACAATGGACATGCAGACACTCACATGTACATGGAGTAAGGAATGGAAGAACACAGACCAGGCTAACAATGGCCACCCAGGATTGGGAGTGGGAACAGGGAATGGAAGGGATGGGGATTATTTACTTCCTCCTAGTGTCTCTCTGTGCTGTTTCACTAGTTACTATGAACACTATATTAATTTTACAACTTTCAGAATACATTTAAGAAAAAAATATTAGCTTTTATTAGTGGTAGTAGAGCAGAAGGACTTCCAGACATTCACCTGTAGTAAAATAGTAGCCATTAAATAAATATTCCCTTCTTTGCTTATGCCAGTCACTGCAGTGTTCTTTTTTTTTTTTTTTGCGGTACGCGGGCCTCTCACTGTTGTGGCCTCTCCCGTTGCGCAGCACAGGCTCCGGACGCGCGGGCTCAGCGGCCATGGTTCACGGGCCCAGCCGCTCCGCGGCATGTGGGATCTTCCCGGACCGGGGCACGAACCCGTGTCCCCTGCATCGGCAGGCGGACTCTCAACCACTGCACCACCAGGGAAGCCCCCCACTGCAGTGTTCATTTTTGATGGCTTGCCCAATATCCATTCTGTCTCTCTCCCATATGTGTATCAGCCATGTGGTTTGGGTGGGGTTGACTCCACCCCATTCCCAGAAATTCCTGAATGGTCTAAGCCAGTTCTGTCCACCAGAAATACAATTTGGAGTCACACAATTTTAAATTTTCTAGTAGTCACAGTAACCATGAAAACTGCTGGCAGCCATCTATGAGCTAGGAAGGAAGCCTGCCCTGGGATGAGGGAGAGACTGGGTCCTTGTGTCAACACTGAACCTCTGAATCAACCCTTGCAAGAAGCATGGACTTCTTAGTTACATTAGCTGGTAAATTTCCTTTATTTTTTTCAGCCACTTTGAGTTAGGTTTTCTATTACTTGCAATCAAATGTATTCCAGTTGATAAACTCATCTATGGACTAAACAAATACTTCCTTCTTAAGCGAAATAACTCAAATGTTCAATATTTCTTCATTTGCAGTCAAGGCACGCTTTTGTTAAACTAGCCTTACTTGATAACACCTTTAGGCAGCTTCTGAAAACATGCCCAGAGAAGATTTCCAAAGACGAACTCCTGATCATGCAGGGTAACTTTGCATGGTTACAACTCAGAGCATTTCTCCTTAAGACAATACAGACATAAGGCGTCAGAGCAATCAATTAGCTCCACTCTCATTCCACCCTCTTTGCTGACCCTCCCTTTCTAGACCAGTGTGTCCCACCTTTGGCACTATTACCATATTGGGCAGATAAGTCTTTGTTAGGGGGGGTGGTGTGTGGTTTCCTGTACACTGTAGGATGGCTAGCAGCATCCCTGGCCTCTCTCTACCCACTAAATGATAGGAGAAATCCCACCCCCACCCCAAGTAGTTGTGACAATCAAAAATGTCTCTAGACACTGTCAAATGTCTCCTTAGGGGACAAAATCACCTCTGGTTGAGAACCACTGTTCTAGACCAATAATTAGTTCTAATGTAGAACTGACCTTCATTGTTTTACCACATGATGGCCTTCCCCCACTCCCCCCACCCCGCAAGTGTCCCCTGCATCACAATCTTTCCAGGCATTATGGCCTTCTCCTCGACTAGACATGAATACGTGACCCTTGTCTGGCCATGCTCTTCCTCCTCTAATCCCCGCTTATGCTGAGCCCGAGCTCTCCACTGCAGGTCTTCTTTCCGGAAGAAATGTAGCTAGTCCCCTCTGACTTCAGCTTGACATCATTACCTGACCTGCTCCCTGAATCACCCACCAAACCATTTCTTTGAGCTTCTCTGAGGGGATATTTTCTCATTTGTGGTCACTCATTCCTCAATTCAGCCTTCCCCGGCTGGGTCAGCCACCTCCTCCATCAGTATATCGTGGGGGACAATTCCACCCCACTCTCTCCACATTGTATCAACTCACACATTATTCTCCCTAATTCATCCCTAAGACTAAAGATAGGTTATAACCACTGGAAAATTCTTCATAGCTTCTCAGATTGATTGACAGATTTAATGCAGTTCCAATAAAAATCTCAACAGGCTTTTTTGGATGGAAATTGACAAACTGATTCCAAAATTAAAGAACCTAGAATAGTCCAAACAATTTTGAAAAAAAAAAAAAGAACAAAGTTGGAAGATTAACACTATCTGATATCTGAACTTATTATAAAGCTACAATAACCAAATCAGTGGGGTACTGATATAAAACAAACAGGCCATGATCCAGAATAGAAAGTCTGCAGATAGACACCCATATATGGACAAACAATTTTCATCAAAACTACAAAGAGATTCAGCAGAGAAAGGACAGTCTGTTCCACAAACGGTGCTGGAACAATTAGATACCTGTATGCAAGAACATAAACTTCGATCCATATTTTACCCATATACAAAATTAACTCAAAATAGATCATAGATGTAAAAATCTAAAATTTTAAATCTAAAATTATAAATCTTATGGAAAGAAAAAGGAGAAAACTTTTGTGACCCTGAGTCAGGCAAAGATGGCTTAGATGCAACACCAAAACCATGAGCACTTACAGAACAAATTGATTATTTATACTTCATCAAAACTAAAAACTTTTGCTCTTTAATAGATGCTGTAAAGAGATTGAAAACACAAGCCACAAGCTGGTAGAAAACTTACCAGTCATGTATAACAGCTTTATTTATGATGGCCCCAAACTATAAGCAACCAAAATGTTCATCACTAAGTGGATGGATAATCAAACTATGGTGTATCCACCAATAGGATATTACTTAGAAATAAAAGTAAGGAACTATTAACATACGCTACAATAGAGCTGAATCTCAAAATAACTATGCCAAGTGAAATAAACCAGACAAAAAAGGGTACGAACGGTATTGTTCCATTCATTTAAAATTTTAGGAAATGCAAACTAATCTTTAGGGTTGGAAAATATTAGTACCTGTCTGATTGGGCATGTGAGGGCTGGGAGGAGGTAGCAATTACAAATCGGTAAGAGGAAACTTCTGGAAGAGATGGATATTTCAATACCTTCGCTATGGAGTCTGTTTCACAGGTGTGAATATATATATATGTCAATTTATGATATTGTGTATTTTAAGTGCAATTTATGGTATGCCAATTATAGGTCAATTAAGCTTTTTCTTTTTCTTTTTTTTTCTAAAGGGGAGAGAGGAGCACTGTTAGCTGTTGGGGAAAACATTAACTGTTAGACCATGTAGGGTTATGCTGCTGTTGGGACACCCTAAATTGGTTCATGCTATACATGGGATTTCATAAGAGGAAGTGGTTTTGTTGTTTTAATTTCTTTTGTGGTTTAATACAAATAGAATTCACAATTCCTGGGTACTTAACATAATACAGCCTAGGTGATGTTAAACAGTAGATAAAAGGTCCATGGGTGGGAAGAGACTACACAGAGCCTTGAGAAGTACCAATCTGAACTATGTTTGCTTTAATTCTCCTTTTAAGTATCTCCCCATATAACCACCACCATCACCATCCCCTGCTGTGGTCTTAAGGATGTGTCCAACCAACATCTTCCAGTAAAACAAAAATTAGAATAGAGCCAAGTGGCCTGAAATCTCAGAGATAATAATTAAGTAACATGCTTTTTAACAGATGTTTGATGACATTATTTTTCCCCATGATTCTACCAGAATCAACTGCATTTACATACAAATTGGTAATACCTTAGAATCCCAGCTAAAAAAAGCCACTGTTGTTCCCCTAAGACATGAAACCATGTACTGATCTATTAATTTCATTTCAGTGTATGATGTCAAGTGCATTTTAAAAATATACTCCACGGCTTCCAGGGGCTTCCTTAATCCACAAGGACTGGTTTTAGAGTTTAAACTAATTTATCATAGACATTAAAAAACCTTCTGCTTATTCTCCCAGGTAATTGATTCTTGATTTGTTAAGATACTAAACACTATTCTTTACACCCTGAAATACCAAACCCCTGGTGAACTCACTCATACGCCCCATGCAGAGCAAATTCTCTCAGCCGAGAGGCCAAGGGAAGCCCGGGAAAGCAGACCACTCCCTCCCTTGGACCCACTGCCAGCCCAGGGGGACGTCCCCCACTGCCCCTGCAGTAAACATCATTTGTTCCATAGCAGTGACACGGGGATGTCAGAGGGTGCCAACTTCTCCAAGAAAATGCCCTCCTCGGTTTTTGAAAAATACAAATAAATCCAAAAGACAACCTCTGCCTCAAAGCCGACCTTCCTAAGTAAAAGCACACACCTCCACCACCAATAACAGTAGAATCAGCATTGGAAAATCGGGGTTTAGTAGGAGCTCAGCAACCAGGGCTAATGTCACCACGAAGTTAATCTCACTGATCTCTAGGACACGACAAAAGTTAGAAATCATTTTTCCTGCACAATGAAAAGCACAACGCCTAGACCAAATTAATATTTTCTAATAGGGAAGAACAATTTCACCTAAGCATCTACAAAATAGGCAAATATTTCTTGAAAGATTACTTTATAGTTCTAGAAAAGGGGCATTTAAAAATTCTTCCCCTTGATATATTATGCCTATTTAAATTTATTATCATTAGAATTTTCATTCTTAAAAAAAAATTTTAATTTACCCTTCCATGCTAGGCACCCTTTTCCACATGCCGATAAAATTCATAGAATATACTTTTTTTTTTTTTTTTTTTTTTTTTTGCGGTACGCGGGCCTCTCACTGCTGTGGCCTCTCCCACCGCGGAGCACAGACTCCGGACGCGGAGGCTCAGCGGCCATGGCTCACGGGCCCAGCCGCTCCATGGCACGTGGGATCTTCCCGGACCGGGGCACGAACCCGTGTCCCCTGCATCGGCAGGTGGACTCTCAACCACTGCGCCACCAGGGAAACCCCATAGAATATACTTAATAAAACATTTTCTTCTCATGCAATTGTATTTACGGAACTATCTGCATACAATTTCCTTATGCTATGAGTCAAAAGATACCCGGGCGATGTCTGAGGTGAAGCTGAGTCCAGAGGCCACTGGGAAGAGAGGTGTAGGGCGCCGGCATGTTCTATGGGCACGTCTTACGTTCCAACACAGAAGCATGGAAAAGCCCTAATCCTCGTCTTCATCCCAGAAGAGGTGACTTTATATAACAACATGTTCAAAGACAAGGCATGTGTATTCAGATGAAAGAAATGACCTGCCAGAATTCTTAGAAGTTGAGGCCTCTACTGCCGAAAAACAGAGAAGGAAACCCTAGGATATTTTCCCCCCAGTCACTTACGTTTGACAGTCAGCTGCCACAAAGAGTCAAAGAGCGGGGATTCTAATTCTCAGGAGTCAGAATGGCAGAGGAAAAAGTAGAGATTCTAAGGAGGAACACCAAGACATAGGCAAAATCTTCTAGCCACAACCCACCTCGACGGTTCCCCTCAGAGAGCCCGACTTACTATACAACAGGGTCAGGAGAACAATACAGAATTCAGCTGCCCTGCTCACATGTCTCACTGGGCGATGGACTCCTTTGGGGACTGCCAGTTACCACAGTGGGGCCTGCCATACCCACCAGTGCAGCCATCACTAGCCTCATTACAAGTCTGAGTAAACTCAGCATCCTGGTGGCGCTGGTATGTGACAAGGTTTTCCCTCTGGTTGCAGTTTTAAGTGTAAACTCTTAAGAAGAGTTTGAGGCCATGCTTTCCAAAATGTTCAAAGAAACCATGACGAGCAGGGTGAAGTCAAGCGTACTCTGTGAGGTCTACCCTTTACATGACCCATACTGTGGATGTTGATTCTGTAATTCACGTCTTTATAGAACAAAACGCTACCACACCCTTGCTCATTATCTTTTTCTAACTCAAATGTATTGCCCTGAAGAAGGAAAATTTGCTTTCCATTCGCTGGTGGGTGGGACCCCTAAACTGTGGCCACAGTTCACAGTGAAGAAACAGTCTGACCACAAGCAAATCTCAAGTCCTCCGAGTTGTTGGTTCTTCACTTACCAAAGGTATTTAAAATTAGTTTTCTGTTAAGGTTTCTTCCAGCTCTGAAATCCCAGGATTAAACTTTTCTAAGTGGACATCTATAATATCCCACTTCATTTTCCTCAATACCTGTCTGTCTCAAAACACAGTTTCAAGAAGTAACCTATATACTATGTTGAGAAGGATGGGCAGGTTTCTAGTGATGGATTATTCTAGAAGAGGGGCCACTGAGCACAGGGAGTTCCCTCTCAGCTTCATGATACAAACATGTGTGGGGTCTGTCTCCCTCACACACCTAGAAACCTCCTGATACCAGTGTTGACTGTGGAGGGACACAGGAAAGATCTACCCAAGGATACGGGGGTCAGCCACCCTATGTAACACCTCTCCCCTGATGGAAGGGCTGGTAAACAAAGTTGTCCCCCCACCCCAGAAAATGCTACTCAAATAATCTGGCTTTAAGGGAGCTTCCTCAGCCTACTGGCAGTCTTTTGCCTAACGCTATCGGACAAAAATAAGTCGGAGGGGGGCCTTAATTCCCATTGCGTTTTATTTAATAAAATACTTACATAGAGCTTACTGCATGCCAGGCACGGTTATAAACATTTTACAGATATTAACTAATTTAATCCTCAAAACATTCCAGGATAGAATAGCATACATACTTTCTTTTTTTTTTTCCCCAGTACGCGGGCCTCTCACTGTTGTGGCCTCTCCGGTTGCGGAGCACAGGCTCTGGATGCGCAGGCTCAGCGGCCATGGCTCACGGGCCCAGCCGCTCCACGGCATGTGGGATCTTCCCGGACCGGGGCACGAACCCGTGTCGCCTGCATCGGCAGGCGGACTCTCAACCACTGCGCCACCAGGGAAGCCCTGCATACATATTTTTATGGATGAGGAAACAGAGACACATAGAGGTTAAGTAACCTTCTGAAGGTCACAGGCTGGTTAAACAGCAGAGGTAGGATTGAACCCAGGCCGTGTGGCTCTGAAATGCCTACTGAATAACAGACCTTAGAGGGTGGCTTTTAGTGAGAAAGTGCAGGCACCCACCTGCTGCAGTGGGCCACCCTCCACAAGGCTTGCTGAAAAGATGTTCACTGAAAAAGTCTCCAAATTCCTGTCTGACTCAGGCTTGCTATAAAGTCATTCTGAGAAATATGAAATAGAGAATTTACCCTCATGCCTTTGGACATCCAGAAGCCCGCTTTGCCATTACACACACTCTGAAGCTCTCCTGAGAACAGCAGTTCTCATCTAGGGGTGGCATTTCAGATTCACCCTGAGAATGGGCTGAAAGTCCACAAGCCTCGGTGCTCCCCCTGCCTCTGCCCCCAACGCACATACGCGCAGATTCTGATTTGTGCTCCCAAGTGTGTTTGGAAATGCGTGCACATACACACACACACACACACACACACACACACACACACACACACACACACACACGTATTTTGATAAACCTCCCTAGGTGACCCGACTCTCCCTCCCACGGAGCAAAACTAAGGTCTTCCTAATAATTTTCCAAGGTGAGAAGATCAATCCTACATTGCTTCTATCTCCCCGGTCTCCTCCCCCAGCCCCCTCACAGAAGATGAATGCAGGCGTGATACAGGATGCTGCAAATACATACCAAATACCAAACTGGCTATTCGATGAATATATAAATGCAATTGACATTCTTTCACAGTCTGAAATCCTCTCTTTACTCTCAGGATATATTACACCATTCTGTTTTTATATAAACATGCCACTTTAAATGCTAATTCAGATGCAACACTCAATTTTTTCTTCATTTTGCTGCTGGGTTTCTAACATTCAAAATGACACTGGACTTCCATTTGGCTTCGACGATAGGCATTCTGAATTCTTGTTGTTTCAATATTTGTAGGGGTAGGAGGGAAGAATGTACTAAGAAGAAAACTAAATTTATTTTAAAACTTACCCAAATACAGTTTACATGCCCTTTATTTTGCTTGAATTAAGCCCTTTCCCTCTCTTTCAGAAAACGTTACCTTCACCTTACTGAAAATCTCGTAAATCTAATTTGACTCCGTTGTAAAACCAAGGTGATTGCCTCTCCTTGCATTCTAGAAATAACCTCATTTTACTCAAACTGCTTTTCTAAACAGCCCATCAAGGCAGCATGCTCTGGCTGAAATACAACTGGCCTGAACATATGTCTTCTTTTTGAAAAATACACACACCTACAGATGCCAATGACATCCACGTGAGCCTCTCCAATTACACAGAAGGTCACTTCCTATCTCGTCTCAAAATGAGGAATTTCAACCTAAGAAATATCCTAATCCAGTGCACCCAGTTCAATCTAATTACAGTGAGACAAACTGTCTTCTGAGTCCAGCAGGCCCCGCTCCACCCAGAAGCTTCCAGTGACCCTCGGGGTCCTCTGCCTCTGTCATCCTAAGCACTGTGACAACACTCTCTCCCTCTGTGGCTCACTCCATTCTTCCATCCCACCCTTTCCTGCTCCTGCCCAAGAGAGACAATATGGGAAAGACGTGGGACAAGTTTATCACCTTTTTCATATACTTGTTAACTTATCCGTGTGGCAAAATGGTTCTTGACAACAGCTCTCCTTGTCTGTCACCAGACCACCAGAAGCATCCCATTAATGACTCATGTTCTGCTGTGCTAAATGCAGCTCAGGGACACCGTGCCCAAAGGTATGTACATTTCAACGAGACCCCGAGGAGAAAAGACCTTTAATATCCAACTGAATGAATTTCAGTTCTTACAGATCCAACTGAATGGATGTCTGGCACTGTGGTAAGTGTGTTTTAAGATGCCTGTTTTCTTTGTGGAGAGGAAGATGGACCTCCTAGCAGACCTGAAACCATTGTATGCCAGCAGCACCTCACCCTACTTAGTCCGTGGCCAGCCCTACTAGACCCCAACCATTTCAGAATAATGATAAAAGGAAAAGGGGAATGGAGAAGGGACAAAGCTCTATGGAGAGAAATAGTTGCTAAACACTAGTATTGCTGCTAGGTTGAGAAATTGAAATTAAACCGAGAAGACTCCTAAATTACTTTTTTTTTTTTTTTTTGCGGTACGTGGGCCTCTCACTGTTGTGGCCTCTCCGGTTGCGGAGCATAGGCTCTGGATGTGCAGGCTCAGCGGCCATGGCTCACGGGCCCAGCCGCTCCGCGGCAGGTGGGATCTTCCCGGACCGGGGCACGAACCCATGTCCCCTGCATCGGCAGGCGGACTCTCAACCACTGCGCCACCAGGGAAGCCCCCTAAATTACTTTTAATACTTTCAATACTCCCAGAAATTCCTCAGCACGCAGAAACATACTTCTCCAGGCCTTCTGTGCACAGGAGGAGCTGCTTTCTGCTTTGGGTTTCTGCTGCTAGATGTGTGTGGCCAACCAACATAATAAAGCCAAGAAACTAACTGACCAAGTGTCAGTCACTGTTCTACTAAAATAAAGTGATAACTGCAGATAGCCCTACGGATCCCTGAACTACAGGGCTCCATGAAACAATGCGCTCATGCTCACAATTAAAAGAGGTAGAAGAAAGGCTATTTTAATTTTGGGTAGCAAGGAGAATTTACTTGCTAAGAAGAGATAGTGCAGTTTCTTTCTCTGTGCAGGGGGCTTGGGGGGGGGGTCTTAAAAATCATTAAAAATCAACATTGGAGGAGGCAAGGGAGCTGGTCCCAGCCAATTTCCTGCCCCTCTCTCCAGGGAATTCCGAGAAGAAAAGAAGCTCCCTCTGTACTAGAGAGCTGTTTATTTGAGCAATTAACAAAACATGAGGGGGTCTTTTAAAATTAAAGGGGACCTTGGTTTTGCTCTGAACCATCCCATTAGCTCACACCTTGGGCTTTTACCCTTTTTCCACTTTCCCTGTCAGAAAACAAACACCACCCAGAGAGCTTTGCCACTTAGAAATGTCATTTTAGGACCCAAGTTCAAAAGACTAGTTAAGGGACCCACAGCACTAGGAACTTTTTAATAAATATGGACAGTTTAGATTCGCTGTTAGAGATTTTACAACATAAATGTTGTCTTGTATCTGGAATTTGCTTTTAGCTTTTGCTCAGCATTGTTTGTTTTTTTATAATTATAGTTGTGGACGCATCTTCTTTAGTTCAATCATCCTACCCGCCATGCAGTATTTCATTGTATGACTATATCATGATTTATTCAAAGGATATACAGATTTTGACAGGTAGCTGAGAGGAAAGGGAGCAGAGAGTATGGCAACTTTTGTTCCAAGGAGAAAGACAAGAACATGCTAGAAGAATCTGGGAAAATGGCTACTCTTTGTAAGGAGAGGACAGCTAGCTAAAATCCACCCATACAGGGAGATAGAGTAGAAACGGGATTTGGGACCTTGAAGTTGGTAAAGGGCTGGAAGAGCCTCTGGAAAACTGATCGGGGGTCACTTGGTTTTTTAGTAACATCAGGTCTAGAAAGAAGCTCCCTTGATCTCTCTTGTCTGACCTTTGCACCATTAAAAAAAGAAAAGTCACATAATTGTCTTTGCAACCTTTTAAAACATTTGTGAAACACAGACTTCAAGTTAGTCCTTGAGAAAATGATCGTAAATTACAAATTAGTGGGGATCTGTATTACGTTTTTTCTAGAAAGAATATAGGTTGCTTTTTTATCCTTTTCAATTAGTAATAAAAAGAAAAGCCTATTTTCTGTGTTCTTTTATTTGTAAAAGCTTTAACTGTTATATACTATATACATGCTTTATATAACAAATATGTTTTTATCACATGATTCCAGACAAACATTGTCTATAAGCTTACTTAAAATTTTTTATAGACAATACTAAAATTTTTTAAAAATCTGATAAATCTATGTGTCTGAATGATGAAAGTGCATTTTTAAAATATTATCCTTCAAGGTATACACATTAAAAGTGGCAGATATAACAAAATCAGGTGCCTTCTTCCAAGAGCACAGCTTTTCTGAAGGTACACCCCCTCTGACAAGTTCAGTCGCATTGCCGGGTACCATAGACAATGAGGAATACATCACATTGCACAGTTGCTTGCTGTTGACATGGAAAGACAACTCAACAGAAGAGCAGGCTCAAATCCTCAATCTTTCTGGGAGAAGGTAATAAAAGACTTGAAAGCATTTATGCAGTAAATAAACAGAGGAAGTGTTAACAGGTTTAATGATCAGGTACCATGATGCGGGCTAGCATCCATACCTAATAAAAACACACCTGTGCTCTTCTTCATCAGATTTGTATTAAAATCACTTGAGCATTTATCTTATAAGTATTTTCTTTTTCTCAAAGTCATAAAAGAACCTTGCATGAGGAGAGTAATGACTGGCATCCTGTGTGGTGGTCACTGGAAACTCAGAGTGGCATTACATCCCAGAACATCTATGTCATGTCATTAATTCTTTGGGGAATACTTGTATTTAATAGAAAATTTTAAAATAGCATGTTTATTTCTTGTTTGCTTTACTTGCAATTATTAAGTTTTCCAAAGTTCACTTAAAAAGGTAGATTTATGTTGACATATATATATATATATATGATTTTTATTCCCATCATCTGATTGATAGAGCAACTGATTTTTATTAGGAGGGGATTTTAATTGGCTCAAATGTAATTCTATCTTACTAAGTATTCAAAGCATGTACTCCAAACAAACGGATGCCATCATCACTTTGGTTTTTTTTATTAAAGAGTCCATGCTCTCAAACAGAGAAATTTAAATATTTTCCTTATCGTGTATTTCCCCCATCAACTCATGGCTATCAGCTAACATGAACAGAATTGAGACTTACACAAGTGCAAAAGGAGATATGGCCCTTCAGTAGGTATAAGGAATCTACTTTGCTAACTAACATTATTGTAATAATAATTTATAGGAAACATACTAACTTAAACAGGAAAAAAAAAGCACCATTTATCATAAAGGCTAAAAGGAAGCTCTGACTAAAGTTCTAAAGTTCTTAAATAAAGTATACAAGACAAGCCTAAGATGCTTTAAGCATACGAAATTATGAAGGAAAAGAGATTTTTGTCTACAAAGATATTTTATGTAGATATTTCTGTTTTTCTTGTTTCTGATTTCTCATCATGTTGGGAAATATCAAAAAGTTCAAACTTTTATAAGTCTAGGCAAAAGAGTCCTAATCATACTGCAGGAGAATGGAAGTTTTTGATTCTAAGGACATTTCCGATGCTAAACTATTAGGCCGTTAACCTGTAGTGTCCAGAGATGTAAGTTGGGAGCGAGTGAAAATTTATTTAGGCACATTCTCCAAGAATACTGATCCAGTGTTCTCCTGGCAACTAAAAAAGTACAGACCAAAATGGAGAGCAATAAAATGTTCATGGTTCACGAAGTTTTGGTTCCTAGACGCAAAGACTGAAATTTCCCAAAATTGAGTCAAAAGAATGAACTCTTACAACAGTCACCACATACGTTTCTAATCCTCCAAGTTGAGATTTGCATGAGTTTATCTTAAATATTAGACTTATTTTTTTTAAAAGGACATTGCCCCATCCACTAAATTCAGCATAAATCAGATACCAAATCCAAATATTTCTAGACCAGACCTTACACAGTACTAGTTGATAGTAAATCTACCTTAGTAGAATATTAAAGGCAATTAACTTCATTCTACAACTTGCTGATGCAAAAAACTATGATTTATGCAAATACATTATCAGCCTTAAATATAAAAGGTGGAAACATACTATAAAGAAATCAAGTCAATGTTCACAAATTTGCTATTTTAATGTAAGAGCATTACATGAATCAGTGCAGTAAGG